>NC_092518.1:125395471-125695471 GCF_047511675.1 Marmota flaviventris
ATGAGTTTTCTCTTAAAATCTGTTGAATGCCATAATTTCATGCATATGCTCTTTCATATATACAGTTTGACATCAACTATGTGAAAAATGTACAGATATTAGACTTTTTGTACATTTTCAAATAACCCTAGACAACAGCAAAGAGCATCATAAATAATCTTATTTTAAAAATATTTCTATAGGTGCTGTGTTTGTGGCTCAATGGTAGAGTGCTTGCCTCATGTGTGAGGCACTGGTTTCAATTCTCAGCACCACATATAAATAAATAAAATAAAGGTCCATCAACAACTAAAAAAAATTTTTTAAATATTTCTCTGTATTTGTTGATATTTTATTAATTAGTGTAATTACATGAATTTATTGGGTAAAGTGATAATTTGTTACATGTTTGCAGTGTGCAATGATCAAATGAATTTATTCAACATTTTCATCTCTTTAAACATGTCTTCTAATTTTTGATATTGTACATATGATATTGTACATATATGTATAGCAAAGTATGATATTTTAATACATATGTATAATAGGTACTGATGAAACCAGGTTAATTAATGTTTCAATCTCCTTTACTTCAGTTTGGAGGTTTTGAGCTTTCTTGTAATTATTATTTTTTCTATTCATAAATCATAGTGTTAAATATAATTGTATATTCATAAGTTCATGTAAACCTATAAAATATACTCAAATAACCCAATCAATCAATGAACAAAGATATTATGTAGATAATTCATAAATGAGAATATGCAAATATCTATACAATTTATGGAAATATATTCTCACTACCCCAGTAGTTGAATAAACAAGTGAAAGCAAAGGCACAGAATTTTTCCATAATTGAATTAGTACTGGTTAAAAAATTATAGTAGCTTTGTTAAGTATATTTCCCAACATGTTTCCCTATACTGCTTGTAATTATATGCTGCCGCAGTCTGGCTGAGCACAAAATCACGAGCCACTCAAACAGGAACAAACTTTATTTTTGAAACTCCCGCCAATGCCCTATATGCTCCCGGGAAATATGCTGACCCACACACACAGAGTTCTCCCGGACACACACACCAACAGGAAATCCCTCCTCCGGAATTCCCTCCTGCCGCACTTTCCCAACCAATTGGAACTCTTTTGGAGTCCTGCTAGAGCTCCAAAGTAGCAGGCCGAGGTCGACAGCAGGGGTCTAATATCTATTTGCATGCAGATCTTAACATAATCATATCATCTCAATGGCTTGCTGGCATCACCTTTCAACCAAAAATGCCATGCATCATTTTTACTTGGCTTTGGCTCTTAGCATCATGCATTAATATAATTCTTTTGTTAATTGGTATGAAGAAGCCTAAAACTGTTCTTGTGATTTAACTATTCACTCCATTTCTGGTAGCCTGAATGTCCACCAAATATGTCCCAGGACTAATCTCTGGAAACTGTGAAGGTATTGCCTTCCATGGCAAATATCTTTACAGATATGATTAAGGTTATGGGCCATGAAATAGAACTATGCTACATTTTCTATATATAAACCCTTTAAAACAGAGAAATTTCTCCATAGGTGACTTCCTTCAGCAAGAAGTCAGAGAGATTCTAAACATGAGGACTTGATCAACTTTGAAAATGGTGGGCAAAGGCCATGAGCATAGGCCTAGTCAATATCTAGCATGAGACTGAAAATCTCAGTTTTACACACTCAAAACAAAGAACTGGATTCTGTCAATAGCCTCAATGATCCTAGAGGCAGATTCTTCCTCTTAGCCATCAATAAGGAACACATAACTGATGCCACTTCAATTTTATTCAATGGGACTTTGTCAAACTTTTGACCCACAAAAATATGAGATAATAAATAAATCTACTTTTAAGTTGGCACATGTATGGTAATTATTTACAACAATGAAAAACTTACAACTATTAGGACTTCTTGATCACTAACCTGTTTTGTCTTGAGCAAATCAATTTTTCTAGCTGGTCTTAATTTCCTCATCTATCAAACAAATATGCTGCTATATTTAGGCCCACCCCTGATACTAGTGAGGCCTGGGACAAGGATGAGAATGGAAACTACCTGCCATAAGTTAAAATATTTAAAATGTATAAATCACTATTATAAAATGTGCTATACCTTCCTACATTGACATCTGTACATTCACAAAATCAACACTGAATATATGTGAACAGACATAAATTTTGTATGACTCAAATCAGCAAAATATCAGACAGCTTATCATTTTTTAATCTAGGTTTCCTGGTGATGTGATTACAATTTGAAAATGAATGATATATTAAATTCATAATTCATAAATTGTTATTTATTTAAAATATTCATTTTCTATTCATTTCAGGAAGATTACAAATCATGCTGTAATATATTTATCATGTAATTTATGTTTTTTGGACAACATTCTAGAGTAAGTTTGTTTCCTATATCATTTTTTAAATATTTTTATTGACACATAATAATTGTAAATATGTGTTAGAATGTTAGATTTTGATTCATATATACATTGGGTAATAATCAAATAATTCCCATATCCATTGCTTTGAATTTTTATCATTTCTTTGTTCTTTGTGCATTTAAAAATTATCTTTTTTAGTTGTTTTGGCCTATATAACATATTGTTAGATACATTCACCCTACTGGGTCATTTAACACAGGAAATTACTCCTCCTATCAAACTTTAACATTGTACCTGTTACCCAACATTTTCCAGTCCTCTCTCCTACTTGGTGCAGTCTCTGGTAACTACTATTCCAAGCTCAACTTCTATGATATTAAATTTTTTATATTCCACGACTGAAATCACATGGTGCTTATCGTTCTATGCCTGACTTTTTTTCACTTAACATCCTCCATGTCTATCCATGTATTTGTTCATTCTTTACTATGAGTGAAAAACATTCTGTTGTGTGTCTATACCATATTTTCTTTATAAATCATCCCACTGATTGGCATTTCATTTGATTCCATATATAAACTATTGTGAATAGTGCTACAGTAAACATGGGCATACAAACAGATGTCTCTTGGATGTACCTGATTCACTTTAGATATTTATTGATAGAGGGATTGCTAGATCATAAAGGTAGTTTTATTTTTAATGTTTTAAGCAATTGTATACTGTTTTCCATAGTAGCTGTAGTAATATATATTCCTGACAATGATGCATGAAAGATTCCATTCTCCACATTCTCACTAGCATTTGTTGTTGTTGTTGTTGCTTCTTTTCCCTTTAGGATAATCACCATTCTAAGTTGGAGGTACCTTATTATGGTTTGATTCACGTTTGTATGCATGTTAGTGATATTTATATACACATATACACACATATAATGTTTCATATATCTATTGACCATTTCTATGTATACTTTGAAAAAATGCCTTTTAAGTTCATTTGTGCATTATATAAAGTTGATTCATTGCTTTTTTGATTTTGAGCTGGTCATGTTATGCATTCTATATGTTAACCCATTTTCAGATATTTAGTTTAGTAAAATATTTTTCCCTATTCTGCAAGTTATCTCTTACCTCTATTGATTGATTCCTTTTTTCTGAAGACACTTTCTAGTTTGATGTAATTCCATCTGTCTAGTTTGCTTTTGTTGACTGTGACTGTGCTCTTTGGGTCTTCTCCTCTTTGCTCAAACCAATTTCTTACAGCACTTCCGCTTTTTTCTTCTAGTGGTGTCATACTTTCTGGTCCTAAACTTAAGTGTTTAATTCACTTTTGAACTCTTGATTTCTAGGAAAGCATTTTTTCTTATGCCTTACCCTTAAAATAAATTAGGACTATGCCACAACTTCAGGAATGTTTTCTGGTTATGCCTCTGACAATGTTGGACAGAGACTCTGCTTCAGAATGCAGGGATGATTTAAGCTTTGAAAATTCTTAGGTTAAAAAAATTTCAAATAAACTAACTTCTCAAATTCTTACTCTGAAATAGCATGATAAAAATGCTTCTTTCATGGCAAAGTATCATTTTTATGTAGAGGTGTGTCTTCATTCTCTGTCTTCTTGCATTCCAAGGTGGCACTCAAAATTGTATGGTTGTAACAACTGAATTGTTAAATTGGCACTGACTAACCTAGAAACATTTTTTAATATGAAAAATTCATATTTCTTAAGTTTATATCAACATATGCCTAAACATAAAGTGTGTAACACATGATATGGTGATTTACACTGGCAATAAGCTAGATATGGACTGCTAAAATTAAATGTTCCATAATTTAATCAATATAAAAAAGTATGAACCAGTTTTATTAAGATAATTCAAGATACATTTGGTCTTAAATTTAAGTGTTTAATACATTTTTGAGTTATTTGTAACTGGGGAGATGATATCAATATTTGCTAACATTAATTTGGATAAATGTCATGTTGCCAAGGCCAAAGCACCTGGAACCATCAGCAAAATAGTGTAAGCCATACTTACATTTGAAACTGAATCATAACTTTACCTATGATATCTAAATATTTTGTGGTATTACTTATAATTAATCATTATCATAAAAATATGCACAATAATTTAACCATATACAATACTATAGTGTGATTTTTCCCCTAGTCTTCAAGAAATAGACATATTCATATATCACTTGCCATTTCTAAAGTTCTAAGCTTATTGTCAATTCATTTTAATCACTGCCATTTCTAAAGTTTATCTTTCAAATTCTACAACACTGTAGTTTTAAGAAAACAAACAACATAAAACAGTATGCTTATCAAAGGGGTCTGTTTTCTCATTCAAGGTAATTAATTCTGATCTATAGTGTGCAGAAAACAATATATATGAACAATAGTTTGGGCAGTATTTTTACCTAAATTTCTTTATAGAATTGGAAATGTATTCACTTCCTTGTGCTAATTTCCTTGCATTGGAATTGTATGTTCATTGCATATCTCCCATGAACTTTCTTTCCATAAAAACATTTGTTCAATATTTGTGTAATATTTTCAATCTTTTAAAATGAGCTTGCAAATGTTTGCTAATATCATTAGGAGTAGAAAAATACCTGATATCTGAATCACATAAATTTAAAATGATTTCATTTTCTTCCAAAGATACAACTTATTCTTTGTGAGTCTGTATTTGCACAGAATATACAAATTAAATTGTTCTAATTGCATTTACTCAGAATAGTCCACTTAGGGACATATGCATAAATATGATATAATTTTTAATTGTTTCAAACAATGTCATCACTATCAACACAGTTTAAGGAATCTTTCTGAAGAACAAAATATAAATGTGTTCCATATGACATAAATAATTATTTTGGATTTTTGACCAAAATTGTAACTTGCACACCTTTTTTGTTGACATATTTTAAGACCATTTGCATAGGATCACAAAGATATCTTGAATAATATTATTATATAGCATATAGTTTGGTTGTCCATGACTAAGGTACTGAATCTACTACTAACATTCAACCAAGAATATTGAAATATTGATTGTGATACTATGGGGAATATTTTGAAACCAAATCTAACTAGTAGATATTTAAAATATATTTTAGGAGCTGGGGATATATCTCAGTTGGTACAGTGCTTGCCTTGCATGCACAAGGCCCTGGGTTCAATCCCTAGTACAATCAATCAATCAATCAATAATAAAATAAAATATATGTTAAGGCTATGATAAAAACCAGGGCTGAGGATATAGCTCAGAGGTAAAGTCCTGGTCTAGCTTGTACAAGGCCACGGGTCTGATTCCCAGTACTGAAAAAAAGTAATGCTATAAAATTAATTTTATCACTGTATTATATATTATACATAAATATGGATATGCTATTTTTGAAAAAAAAAACAATACTTATTTACACATTTATATTATGATATAATTAAACTGAAGTATATTTTAAAATACTAATGGAACACTTAAAAAATTCACCTCTTTATTTTTTCATTTAGAATCTACAGCACAGAGAAGGGAAGTTATTTGCCCAAGTCATCACATCCCCAAAGCAACAAAATGAGAATAGACTGTTGATCCACAAACTTCTAAGCTTATTATCAATTCATTATAATCTCTGGTATATTAAACTGCTGAAAGCAAGTGGAACCTTAAGGAAAAATGCAGAGATATCTCTTTAATTATAAGAAATACTTCTTGAAACAAAGGTATTTTATAAAACTTAACTGTCCTATTTACTCATTTTTCCTCATGCAAATGGTTTTAACTTTATCTGAGGAAATAATATACCATAGGGATAGATTGAATAATTATTTTAATAAATGAATGACAGTAGACTAATAAAACACAAAATAACTTAAATCATCAAATAACTTCACATGCTGCAAAGTGCTTGGATGAAAGAGAAAATTTAGAGATGAATTTTTTTTTATAGAATTTCAATTAAATTTGACAGATGTTTCATTACCAGATGTGATACATTATAATAATACATTGTAAAATCATAATCCTTTTATCAGCATAAAAGGCTCCTATAATTTAGGTAATAAGATCCTCATATGAAATCTAAAATTTTTAATATCATAATTTCCTCGCTTTTGCAATGACTTTCCTGTAAAATGTTAGGAAAAATATAACTAAAACACGGAAAGAGTAAGACAATTTAAATGTGATGAATAACCAAATTACATAATAACTATTGTGGGAGAAGTCTAACTTCTCTGTACTCATTCTAATTTGAGCTCATTTGTTGGATCACAAAGGTTTTTACAAGGTAAAAGGCAATTAGTCTGAATATTTATAAAATCAGATTTAATCTCTGATTCAAGTCAATGCTTAATGAGTAATACTAGCAGCATAGTATAGTGACTGGATCAAAATTATTAGATTAAATGCAAAGGAATTTATCATTGAAACAACACATGCATGTGTATGACTCATAAGAGGTTTAGATATAGATACTCCCTTAGTATAATTTTGTATATTTTTCTTTTTATATTTTTTTTTAGAGAGAAAATGGTGGGTCCAGGGGAGAAGCCAAACTCTGATGGATTTTATATAACTCAGAGCTAGCTCAGCATATTTATTATATGTATAGGTTTCATCAAAAAGTTATTTGTGGAAAGTTTTAGCAAAGCAGGCAATCTGAAGGACACAGGACTGGTGAGACATTAGGATCATCTTCCTTTGCTCAGAATTCTTTCTTCCTGGGAGTTGGTATCTGAACTCAAGGCCTCTACTGATAACTATGAGCCTTTACACAGAGTTTCTTCATGCTGGAATCACCATAGCAACTGGGCCATCTTGACCAGCACTTGTTTTAAAAATTTATTTATTTATTCTAATTTGTTATACATGACAACAGGATGCATATCAATTCATAATACACATATAGATCACAATTTTTCATGTCTGTTGTTGTGCACAAAGTAGAGTCACACCATTCATGTCTTCATACATGTACTTAGGGTAATGTTGTCCATCTCCATTTCACCATCTTTCCTACCCCAATGAGCCCTCCCTTCCCCTATTGCCCCTTTGCCCTATCTAAAGTTTGCCATGGTTCCAATGCTCCCACCCCCACACCCATTATGGATCAGCATAGACATAGTAGAGAAAATATTACTCCTTTGTTTTGGGAGGGATTGGCTTACTTCAGTTAGCATGATATTCTTTAACTTAATTTATTTACCTACAATTATTTTCTTCTCTTTTAATGCTGAGTAACATTCCATTGTGTATATATACTACGGTTTCTTTATCCATTCATCTACTGAAGGGCATCTAGGTTGGTTCCACAGCTTAGCTATTGTGAATTGTGCTGCAATAAACACCGATGTTGTTATGTCTGTGTAGTATTCTGTTTTTAAGTCCATTGGGTATAGACCAAGAAGTAGGATAACTGGGTCAAATGGTGGCTCCATTCCAAGTTTTCCAAGGAATATCTATACTCCTTTCCATATTGATTGAACCAATTTGCAGTCTCACCAGCAATGTATGAGTGTGCCTTTCCCCCCCACATCCTCACCAATAGTTATTGTTGTTTGTATTGTTAATACCTGCTATTCTGACTAGAGTGAGATGAAATCATAGTTTTGATTTACATTTCTCTAATTGGTAGAGATGTTGAACATTTCTGCATATATTTGTTGATTGATTATATATCATCTCTGAGATGTTCATTTGCATGGCCAATTTATTGGTCGGGTTATTTTTTGGGGGGTGTTAAATTTTTTGTGTTCTTTATATATCCTAGTGATTAGTGCCCTATCTGGTGTGTGTGTGTTTGTGTGTGTATGTGTTTGTGTGTGTGTGTAGTAAAAATTTGCTCCCATAATATAGGCTTTCTCATCACCTTACTGATTGCTAATTTTGCTGAGAAGATGCTTTTAAGTTTGAACCATTCCCATTTATGGATTCTAGAATTTCTTTCCTGTGCTTTATGACTTTTTCAAGGAAGTTGTGGCCTAACATGAAAAGATGAAGATTTGCACCTACTTATTTTTTTTCTATTAGGTCCAGGGTCTCTGGTTTAATTCCTAGGTCCTTGATCCACTTGGAGTTGAATTTTGTGCGTGGTGCGAAATAGGAGCTTAATTTCATTTTGTTGCATACGGATTTCCAGTTTTCCCAGCACCATTTGTTGAAGAGGCTATCTTTTCTGCACTGTATGGTTTTGGTGCCTTTGTCTACTATGAGATCACTATATTTATGCGGGTTTGTCTCTGTGTCTTCTATTCTATATCATTGGTCTACAAGCCCATTTTGGTGCCAATACCATGTTGTTTTTGTTACTATTGCTCTGTAGTACAGTTTAAGGTCTGGTATAGTGACACCACCTGCTTCACTCTTCTTGCTAAGCATTGCTTTAGCTATTCTGGGTCTCTTATTTTTCCAGATAAATTTCAAGACTGTTTTTTTCTATTTCTATGAGGAATGCCATTAAGATTTCGATTGAAATTGCATTAAATCTGTATAGTGCTTTTGGTAGTATAGTCATTTTGACAATATCAATTCTGCCATTCCAAGAACAAGGGAGATTGTTCCATTTTCTAAGGTCTTATTAAATTTCTTTCTTTAGTGTTCTGTAGTGTGCATTGTAGAGGTCTTTCACCTCTTTCATTAAGTTGATTCCCATGTATTTTTTTGAGAGTATTATAAATAGAGTAGTTTTCCTAGTTTCTCTTTCAGAGGATTTGTCACAGATGTACAGAAATGCCTTTGATTTATGGATGTTTATTTTATATTCTGCTACTTTGCTGAATTCATTTATTAGTTCCAGAAGTTTTCTGGTGGAATTTTTGGATCCTCTATTTATAGAATAAGGTCATTGGCAAATAGTGATAGTTTGAATTCTTCTTTTCCAATCCATATCCCTTCAATATCTTTCATCTGTCTAATTGCTCTGGCTAGAATTTCAAGAACTATGTTAAATAGAAGTGGTGAAAGAGGGCATCCATGTCTTGTATGAAGACACTTAGAAGTGGTGAAAGAGGGCATCCCTGTCTTGTTCCAGTTTTTAAAGGGAAGGCTTTCTGTATTTTTCCATTTAGAATGATGATGGCCCTGGACTTAGGATAGGTAGCCTTTACAATGTTGAGGTATATACCTATTATCCCCAGTAGTCTAGTGTTTTGAACATGACAGGGTGCTGTATTTTGTCAAATGCTCTTTCTGCATCTATTGAGGTGATGATGTGATTCTTATCTTGAAGTCTACTGATGTGATGAATCACATTTATTGATTTCTGCATGTTGAACCAACCTTGAATCCTTGAGATGAACCCAACTTGATCATGGTGCACTATCTTTTTGATATGTTTTTGCATTCAATTTGCCAGAATTTTATTGAGAATTTTTGCATTTATATTTATTAGAGATATTGGTCTGATGTTTTCTTTATTTGATGTGTCTTTGTCAGGTTTTGGAATCAGACTGATATTGACCTCAGAATGAGTTTGGAAGTGTTCTATATTTTTCTATTTAATGGAATAATTTGAGGAGTATTGGTATTAATTCTTCTTTGAAGGTCTTGTAAAACTAAGACATGTTTCCATCTGGTTCTGGGCTTTTCTAGGTTGGTAGGGTTCTGATGACATCTTTCATTTCATTGCTTGAAATTGATCTGTTTAACTTGTGTATATCATCCAGATTCAGTTTGGGCAAAATTATATGACTCTAGAAATTTGTTGATGCCTTTGATATTTTCTATTTTATTGGAGTACAAATTTTCAAAATAATTTCTAATTATCTTCTATATTTCTGTAGTGTCTGTTGTGATATTTCCTTTTTCATTATGGATGTTATTAATTTGAGGTTTCTCTCCCCTTCCTTCATCAGTGTGGCTAAAAGTTTATCAATTTTATTTATTTTTTCATAGAACTAATTTTTTGTTTTGTCTTTTTTTTCAATTATTTCTTTTATTTGAATTTCATTGATTTCGGTTCTGATTTTAGTTATTTCCTGTCTTCGACTGCTTTGGGGGTTGATTTGGTCTTCTTTTTCTAGGGCTTTGAGATGTAATGTTAGGTCATTTATTTGTTGACTTTTTCTTCTTTTAATAAATGAACTCCATACAATCAACTTTCCTCTTACTACTGCCTTCATAGTGTCCCAGTGATTTTGATATGTTGTATTAGTGTTCTCATTCACCTCTAAGAATTTTTTAAACTCCTCTTTTATGTCTTCTGTAACTATTGTTCTTTCAATAGCATATTATTTAGTTTCCAGGTGTTAGAGTAGCTTCTACTTTTTATTTTATCATTGATTTCTAATTTCATTCCATTATGAGAAGCACGTGTATTTACTTATTGATGGATGAAATAACTATATATGTCTATTCAGTCTGTTATTGATAATATTATTGAGTTCTATAGTTTCTTTGTTAATTTTCTGTTTGGATGATCTATGCAGTGGTGAAGGAGGTATGCTAAAGTCACCCAGAATTATTGTGTTGTGGTCTATTTGACCCTTGAACTTGAGAAAAGTTTGTTTGATGAAGTAGATACTCCATTGTTTGGGTCATGTATATTTATGATTGTTATGTCTTGTTGATATTTATTTCCCTTATGCAGTATGTAATATACTTCTTTATCTCTTCTGATTAACTTTGGCTTGAAGTCTACTTTATTTGATATGAATATGGAAACCCCTGCTTGCTTCTGCAGTTCATGTGAGTGGCATGATTTTTCCAACCTTTTGCCTTCAGTCTATGGATGTCTTTTCCTGTGAGATAAGTATTTTGAAAGTAGTATATTGTTGGGTATTTTCTTTATTCCAATCTGCCAGTCAATGTGTTTTGATTGATGAGTTTAGGCCATCAATACTCAGGGTTATTATTGACACATTATTTGTATTCCTGGTCACTTTTGATAATTTAAGTTAACCCCATTTTTTCCTCTAATGTAATACCTCCCTTTGCTGATTTTTATTGTTGTTTTTCATTTCAATTTTATGGAAAATTTTGTAAAGGAGGTTCTGTAGTAAACACTTTCTAGTTCTAAATTATTTTAACTTTTGTTTATCATGGAATGCTTTTATTTCATCAGGAAACCTAAAATTTAATTTTACTTGATATAAGATTCTTGGTGGGCATCCATTTTCTTTCAGAGCTCGGTATATGTTGTTCCAGGATCTTCTAGCTTTCAGAGTCTAGGTTAAAAAATCTGCAATATATTAATATATCTATATACAATCTGATTCCTTTCTCTTGTGGCTTTTAAAATTCTCTTCTTATTCTGTATCCTAGGCATTTTCATTATAATGTGCCTTGGTGTATATTTCTTGTGATTTTGTTCATTCAGTGTCATGTAAGCCTCTTGTATATGATGTTGTAATTCATTCTTCAGTTTGGAAAATTTTCATGGAATAAATTGTTCATTCCACTGGTTTATAATTATTCCTTCCTCTACCCCAATAATTCTTAAATTTGATCTTTTTATGTTCTCCCATTATTCTTCAATGTTCTGCTTATGGTTTCTTATTATCTTTACTGTGTGGTCAACTTTATTTTCAAGATTGTATATTTTGTCTTCATTTTCTGAGGTCCTATCTTCCAAGTTATCTAATCTGTTGGTGATACTTTCTATATAACTTTTAATTTGGTTTACTGTTTCCTTCATTTCAAGGTTTTCTGTTTGTTTTTCAGAATTTCTATCTCCTTATTGAAATAATCTTTTGCTTCCTGTATTTTCTTATGTAGCTCTTTATCAAAATGATTTTTAATGCCTGTATTTGTTCTCTTATATCATCTTGTAAGTCACAGAACATTTTAATTATGTACATCCTGAACTCCTTTCCTGTCCTTTCTTTTGCTGTGTTGGCCATGGATTCTAATAATGTAGTATCTTTGTTTGTTTGGGGTACTTTCTTCCCTTGTTTTTCATGTTCTTTGCATGTCTTCCCTTCTAATGCTGGAATCTGAGGTGTTACTGTTTTTACCCTATAGGCTTGCAGTGTCCCTGCAGGGTTCCTATACCTTTCCTTGATATTGCTTCTATGCCCCAGCCAATGTCTCGTGCTGGGATTTGCCTTAACTAAAGATGGCAACAAAGGTATCTCACGGTGGAGACAGCTGCTTTCAGAGATGGGGTGTTGAGTCACGTCAAGCCAGGTGGTGGCATTGGGCAGCATATTCAGAGATGCAGCTCTGTGGGATGCAGTGTTGTAGCTGGCAGCTGTCTCCAGACACTGTCTGGTATCCCCAGATGCATGTTACTGTATGTAGGGGACTATGGCAGTGGTTGCAGTGTCCCAAGATGGAGGCAATGAGGGGAGCCCCACTTTGGAAGATGGGAGTCCACATGGGAGTGGCAGCTGGAAGTCTTGTGTGTAGGCAGTGTCCGGATACCGTGCATGAGAGTAGTGGCCAAGATTCCTGTGCGGGTGGGTGGCCTGGGGTCCTGTGCAGGTGCTCATGCAGATATCCTGTTCTGGCACTGGAAGACCTGCATGGGTGAATGGCCAGGAGTCCCACACTGAGGCCTAGAGATCTTCGCAAGCACAGCACCCAGATTTCCTGTGTGAGAGCTGCTGTCAGGGGTCCTCTAATAACTAACAGAGAAACAGTATTTCCTCTACTTGAATCCCAGGTCATGGAACAACACAGAATACAACCTCCCTCTAGCCTGCCATTTGGATTGTACCCCCTTACTATAATTTTCAAGAACTAGAATTGTAAAATATTCTGATGTCTCTAGCCTTGCTCTTATTTTTCAAGATTGCTTTGGATGTTAGGAATCTTTTTCACTTCCATATAATTTTTTAGGGTTTTTTTTTTCTATTTCTGTGAAGAATGTCATTTATCAAATATTTAGGAAGCTCAGAGCTGAATCTTCTTTAACTCTCAGAGGATACTTTGAACTTGGACATGTAAACAACACTGAAAGAGTTAAGACTTTGGGACTCTTCATAATAGAATCAGGAGATTTTGTTCTGTGAAAGTGACATGAATCTTTGAAACAAGGAGTAGAATACAATGATTTGAAAATGGATGCTATACCATGAAAGTCTGTGTCAAAGGCTTAGTCTCCAGTGTGGTGGTATTGGCATGTACTGTAGACTTTTACAAAGTATAACCTAGTGGAAATCTTTGGATCATTGGGGAAGTGAGTGACTTCAAAAGGTGTTTTGGAACTTTGGTCTCTTCCTTTTCACATTTCTGGTTGATGATATGAGGAATTTACTATTACATGCATTCCTGACATGATGTGCTGTCCACATTAGAGGCCCCAAATAATGGGGCTGCCCAAGAATGAATTCAATCTGTAGTATGTGACCTAAATAAAACTCTCTTTACTTCCTGAGTACTTTATGTCAGGTATTTTCTTATTGTGACCCAAAGCTGACTAATACAAAACTAATGAACTCTGTGAATTAAATAAAACATAAGAGAGCCTTAACTCACCAGTATAAATAAAGTAGAAGAAATAATTCCTGAACTTGAAGACAGGTTTTCTGAAATAAATTAGTCAGAAAGAAGGGAAAAAATATGAAAGCCATTAAGACTTACACGATTTGATTATGTGAACAAATATTTAGCTTATGAGTATTTTAAAATGAGAAGAGAAAGTAAAAGACATAGAAGCCCTTTTCAACAAAATAGCAGCTTTCAACTTTTTAAATCTTTGGAAATGTATGGATATCCAGACCCAGGAAGCTTAAAGAAACCCTAACACTTTCAACCAAAACAGGTCTTTAAGGCATAAATAATCAATATATCACAAGTTTTAAGGCAAAGAAAAGCTTTTAAAAATATAAAAAGAGGTAGAAACATCACATGCCCAGAATGAGATGATATAGTTAAAGTCCTTAAAGAGTATAAAAAGGAAAAATCCATAAACATACTAACAATGAATATCATTCTTGGCAAAACTATGCTTCAAAAATGTAGGTGGAAACATTACTGATAAAAACAAAACTGAGAGAATTAATCACAATCAGATAAGTCTTACAAAAAATGCTTGAGGAAGTCCTACACTAGAAGTAAAAGGACAAGAAGTACTATTGTGAAAACACATGAAAGTATAAAATTCACTAGCAGAGCAAATAGAAAAAAGAAAAAGAAAAATATGCAAGTATTAAATATTTCCAATAGATAAAATGACCAAAGCACAAATATGAATAACAAGATAAATAAAAAACAAGGACATACAAATAAATTATTTGTAGACTAAAAACAATAAAATAAAAAACATACATTAAGTAGAAAATACAGAAAATGTTTTAAGATGTTGTAATAGGAGAAAAACACAATTAGACACATGTAAACACAAATCGCACTTAAAAAGATACACAAATGGCAAAATTAGTACATGAAAATATGCCTCAACATCATCTGTCTTTAGGAAAATGCAAATTAAGACTACATTAGATACCATTATAAACCTATGAGAATGATTTTATTTCAAAAAATAACCCCAAAATACCAATTTCTGTAGAATCTATAGAGCAACAACAACTCCCATTTTTTAATCATGGAAATGCAAATTCAAAAAGCCACTTTAGAAGACAGTATGACAGTATTAAGAAGCTTAAATCAGACTTACCATACAATCCAAAGTTTGTACTCACTGGAATTTACCTAAGTGAAATAATATTTCATTTCCACACAAAATGTTGCCCAATATTTATAGTACTTTATGCATAATCAAGGTTGAAAGCAACCAAGATATTTTTAATAAGTGTATGGATAATCAAACTGTGGCTTAACTAGATAGTAGAATATTATTCAGCAATTAAAATGAATGAGCTAAAAGGCAGGCAAAGACATTTAATATTCATTAAATGTATTATCTGTATGAAATAAGCCTTTCTGGAAGTACTACATACTACATGCTTCCAACCATATAACATTTTGAAAATATATAGAAGATAAACAGATCATGATTGTCAAGGGGATGAGTTAAGGAGGTTAAATAGATTTTCTATGAGTCAATAATGCTGGTTACACAAAGCTACATTCGTGAAACACCCCAAAACACCCCACAACACATAGAGTGAAAGTGATACACATCAATTTTGAAAAATTATTTAAGAGATTAGAAGATCTCAGGAAACAGAGACTGTGACAAGAGAACCACTTCATTATAAGTGTGTGAATCAATTTTAAAGGATGGGGTACTGAGAAAAGGCAATGAGCTAAGCAACTCTGGGCAAATGAGTGCAGTCTGTGAGGCAAAATAAACTATATAGAGACTACATAAATACTGTACTCTAGTTGATGAAATTGTTTCTCAAGAGAATATGAGTTGATGCATAGTGGATAGTTGAAGCCATATTTCTCATGTTGGGGTTGACATTTCTAGACCCTGATTATCAATGCCCAGGAAAAAGCCAATGCAAGCATAGTCACAGTTTAGTTATAGATGCAGAGTGGAGAGTAAAAACACAAACTAGGACAAAATAATGAAGCTATGCCATTATACATTGGATTTACTCTAAAAGTGAGGTATAAGTAGAAAAATGGTTGCTGATGGTGGAACTGGCTTCTATAATTATCAGACTGTCTCCTTAAGGGAAAGAAAGAAGAGTAGCTCAGAAGCTTTCTCCACATCTTACAAGTCACACACCAGTGATAATAGGTTCTAATTATGAATTTATTGAAAGAATAATACAGTAGAAGTACAAGATGGAAATTAAAATTCTGCCATTCAGTCAAAGTTGTTGTCTTTAATGAAACTAAACTTTTGTGCAAGTGTTTATTAATTTTTAAAGCATTTATTTTTTATTCATGAATATATTGTCAAATAGAGTTTTCCATATACTATGATGTTTATCCCAATTTTGTAATATTATATATACATATTTAAAAATATTTACCTTAGAAATTAAATACTTTCTTAAAAAGAATCATTTTGTTATTGTTCTCTAGCAACAAATCCAAAACAACTCTCATTCAACTCAATTACTCATTTAAATAACATGCTCAATGGCAACTTCTCCAAAGGTCTAGTTTACACAGTTCTAGTCTATATAACATTGTTTTAATCTATTACACATTAAATACAGTATATAAAAATATTTTCATAAAAACATGTCTTCCCTTGACATAATACATAATTATGTAATTATATTATAAAATAATTTTATATAATAAAAAAGATTACAGATAAGCAAGGGGGGAAACTGTAATCATCAATATCACATTGGTAATATGATATATTAGGATGAACATTTTTATCTTATTATTGACATAGATAGCTGCAAATAGAAATATTTCTAGATATCCCTAGGATTACTAAACACTTGTACTTTCCTGCTTTTTCGGCTGACAAGGTCTAGAAGCATCAACCTAGTAGTAATATGTATACATAATTTCTAGATCTTGGATTCTAATGTCATTATAAAATGAAAGAAACCAGGACCATTTGTAGAAATTACTAATTCTGATTGGGGCTTGAAATGAATAAAATAAATTTGGAGTATATTGTTGTGCCAGAAAGTAAGATGTTTTTTTAAAAAAATTGGTCCAAACCCTCTGGAAAGCAGTATGAAGATTCCTCAATAAACTAAGAATGAAACTACTATGTGACCCAGTTATCCCTTTGGCATATATCCAAAGGATTTAAAATCAGCATACTACAGTGATACAGCCACATCAACATTTATAGCAGCACAATTCACAATACCTAAGTTATGGAATCAACTTAGAAACCCACCAACTAATGAATGATAAAGAAATTTTGGTATATATACATAATGAAATGTTACTTGCCTATAAAGAAGAATGATATTATGAAATTTGCCAGTAATATGATGGATCTAGAAACTATCATGCTAAGTTAAATTAGCCAATCTCAAAAAAACAAACATTGAATGTTTTCACTGATGTGTGGAAGTTAAACTATATATATATTAAATAGAGAGTGTGAGGAGAGAGAGAGAGAGAGAGAGAGAGAGAATTTCTTAATATTTATTTTTTAGTTTTCGGCGGACACAACATCTTTGTTTGTATGTGGTGCTGAGGATCGAACCCGGGCCGCACACATGCCAGGCGAGCGTGCTACCACTTAAGCCACAACTCCAGCCATATATATATATCTCCAACATGGACCCACTCATATATATCCAATATTATTAGAAAACAAGGGAGAGATAGACTTTAATAAAACATAATGTTTACTTTCAAGATCCCTCTTTTTTAAATGCACGTATAATACAGATAGATAATGAAGAAACATCTGGTAGAACCATACTATTAGAGCAACCTGATCCAGGAGGCATTTATAGATAATTCCTTCCAACAACAGCACAGTACATATTCTTCTCAACACTTGGAACATTCTCCAGGGTAAATCATATACTAGGCCAAATCAAAGTGTCAATAAATTTTGAAGAAATGAAATCATATCATGAACCTTTTCATAACACAGCAGAATAAAATCACAAATCAACATGAAAAATGGAAAGTATATAAATACATGAAAATTGAATAACATGCTCCTATTTGACCCTGGGTTCAATCCCCTTGTACAAAAAATATGTTAAAATATAAGACAAAAAGAGGATCCAAAAATAACAAGAGAAAAGCAAAGGGTAAGTAAAGAAATTAAAATGAAAATTTAAAAAATTCTAGAAGCTAATGAAATGACAATACAACATATAAAATCTTTGGGATACAGAAAAAATAGTAATGAGAGGGAATTTTATAGTAATAAGTTCATACATCAAAAATAGAAATATATCAAATAAAACCCCTAAAAATGCATCTCAAAGATTTAGAAAGGCAAGAACAAATCAAACCAAAATTGCAGATAAAAATAAATCAAAGCATAAATAAATAAATAAAAACTAAAAATATAATATAAAGTTCAATTAAAGAGTCAGATTTTTTAAAAAGATAAAAAAAAATTGACAAATCTTTAGCTAGATTAATCAGTAGACAAAATAGAGGAGACAAATACATAAAATCAGACATGGAAAAGGACACATTCCAACTGATATCACAGAAATGCAAAACATAATAAGAAACTACTATGAACAATTGTATATTAGAAAACTTGAAAACTAAGAAGAAATAGATAAATTCTTGATACACGGAAGCTACCAAAACTGAAACAAGAAGAAACGGAAAATACAAGCAGACAAATAATCAGTAATAATCATGAATTAAAATATTGCCTCTAAAAAAATGCCTGAATGTGGCTGGGGATGTGGCTCAAGCGGTAGCGCACTCTCCTGGCATGCATGCGGCCAGGGTTGGATCCTCAGCACCACATACAAACAAAGATGTTGTGTCCGCCGAAAACTAAAAAAAAATAAAAAGTAAAATTCATTCTCTCTCTCTCTCTCTCTCTCTAAAAAAAAAAAAAAATGCCTGATTCTTTAACACTGAAATCTATAAAATATTTAAAGAAGAACTGATTCAAATTTTTCTTAGACAATTCCAAAAATACCTAAAATGAAAGTATGTTTTCCAAATTCTTTTACAAGGCCAACATTACCTTGATACTAAAACCAAAGATGTGACCCAAAAATTTAAAAAACTTATATGCTCATATTTCTGATGAATAAAGTCGCAAAAAGCAAACATCAATAAAATACTAGCAAACCAAATTTAACAAAATTTCAAAATGAACACAAGCAATGATGAAGAATTCATCCTAGGGATAAGAGGATAGTTTACCACTCCAAATCAATAACTGTGATAAAACATGTCAACCGAATAAAGATCAAATACTATATAGTTGTTTCAATAGATGTAAATAAAGTATTTAATATGATTTGACATACTTTCATAATAGAATCTCTCAACAATTTGCTTATAGGATGAATATTCCTTAAAATACTAATGGCTATACATGAAAAGCCCACAGCCAATGTCATGGGGAAAAGCTGAATATGTTTCTTCTAAGATTGGGTAGAAGACAGTACTATATATATTGCTCTTGCCCGTACTTCAGTACTATATTAAATAACAATGACAAAAGTTTTTTTTTTTTTTGTCATTGTTATTTAATATAGTACTGAAGTACGGGCAAGAGCAATTAGTTGAGAGGAATAAAACACATCCAAATTGGAAAGCATTTAAATTGTCCATGTTTGCAGATAATATGATTCCATCCATAGAAAAACCTAAGTATTCCATCAGGAATTTTTAGAACTTATGAATGAATTCAGTAAAATTGCAGGATACCAAATCAACGTCCAAAAAATCAATAGCATTTTATATGATTAACTTGCAGAAAAAGAAATTAAGAAATCAATTACATTGACACTAGCTAGAAAAATAGTTAGAAATAAACTTAATCAGAAAAATTAGAGATATCTGTAATGCACAGAATTAAACACCAATGACAGAAATTATACAGGACAAAAAGTGGAAAGCTATCCTGTTATCATGAACTTGAAGAATCAATACTATTAAAATAACCACACTACCCAAAGAGACTTATACAGAGAATGCAATTCCAATCAAAATACCAATGTCTTTCTCCAAAAGGGTCTACAAAAAAACTACTAGAACTAATAAATGAATTCAGCAAAGTGGCAGGATATAAAATCAACACGCATAAATCAAAGGCATTTCTGTATATCAGCGACAAAACCTCTGAAATGGAAATGAGGAAAAACACTCCACTCACAATATCCTCAAAAAAAATAAAATACTTGGGAATCAACCTAACAAAAGAGGTGAAAGATTTATACAATGAAAACTACAAAACCCTAAAGAGAGAGATAGAAGAAGATCTTAGAAGGTGGAAAAATGTGCCCTGTTCATGGATAGGCAGAACTAACATCATCAAAATGGCTATATTACCAAAAGTTCTCTATAGGTTTAATGCAATGCCAATCAAAATCCCAACGGCATTTCCTGTAGAAATGGAAAAAGCAATCATGAAATTCATATGCAAAAATAAAAGACCCAGAATAGCAAAAGCAATTCTAAGCAGGAAGTGCGAATCAGGCGGTATAGCGATACCAGACTTAAAACTATATTACAGAGCAATAGTAACAAAAACAGCATGGTACTGGTACCAAAACAGGAGGGTGGACCAATGGTACAGAATAGAGGACACAGAGACTAATCCACAAAGCTACAACTATCTTATATTTGATAAAGGAGCTAAAAGCATGCAATGGAGGGAGGATAGCATCTTCAACAAATGGTGCTGGGAAAACTGGAAATCCATATGCAACAAAATGAAACTGAATCCCCTCCTCTCGCCATGCACAAAAGTTAACTCAAAATGGATCAAGGACCTAGATATCAAATCAGAGACTCTGCGTCTGATAGAAGAAAAAGTTGGCGCCGATCTACATATTGTAGGGTCGGGCTCCAAATTCCTTAATAGGACACCCATAGCACAAAAGTTGATAACAAGAATCAACAAATGGGACTTACTTAAACTGAAAAGTTTTCTCTCAGCAAGAGAAACAATAAAAGAGGTAAATAGGGAGCCTACATCATGGGAACAAATTTTTGCTCCTCACACTTCAGATAGAGCCCTAATATCCAGAGTATACAAAGAACACAAAAAATTAAACAATAAGAAAACAAATAACCCAATCAACAAATGGGCCAAAGACCTGAACAGACACTTCTCAGAGGAGGACATACAATCAATCAACAAGTACATGAAAAAATGCTCACCATCTCTAGCAGTCAGAGAAATGCAAATCAAAACCACCCTAAGATACCATCTCACTCCAGTAAGATTGGCAGCCAGTATGAAGTCAAACAACAACAAGTGCTGGAGAGGATGTGGGGAAAAGGGTACTCTTGTACATTGCTGGTGGGACTGCAAACTGGTGTGGCCAATCTGGAAAGCAGTATGGAGATTCCTGGGAAAGCTGGGAATGGAACCACCATTTGACCCAGCTATTGCCCTTCTTGGACTATTCCCTGAAGACCTTAAAAGAGCGTACTACAGGGATACTGCTACATCGATGTTCATAGCAGCACAATTCACAATTGCTAGACTGTGGAACCAACCCAGATGCCCTTCAATAGATGAATGGATAAAAAAAATGTGGCATTTATACACCATGGAGTACTATGCAGCACTAAAAAATGACAAAATCATAGAATTTGCAGGGAAATGGATGGCACTAGAGCAGATCATGCTTAGTGAAGCTAGCCAATCCCTAAAAAACAAATACCAAATGTCTTCTTTGATATAATGAGAGCAACTAAGAACAGAGCAGGGAGGAAGAGCAGGAAGAAAAGATTAGCATTAAACAGATACATGAGGTGGGATGGAAAGGGAGAGAAAGGGAAATTGCATGGTAATGGAGGGAGACCCTCATTGTTATACAAAATTACATATAAGAGGTTGTGAGGGGAATGGGAAAATAAACAAGGAGAGAAATGAATTACAGTGGATGGGGTAGTGAGAGAAGATGGGAGGGGAGGGAGGGGGGATAGTAGAGGATAGTAAAGGTAGCAGAATACAACAGTTACTAATAGGGCATTATGTAAAAATGTGGATGTGTAACCGATGTGATTCTGCAATCTGTATTTGGGGTAAAATTGGGAGTTCATAACCAACTTGAATCTATTGTATGAAATATGATATGTCAATAGCTTTATAATGTTTTGAACAACCAATAAAAAAATAAATTAAACAAAAACAAACAAAAAAAAAGAAATAGAAAAAAAATCCTAAATTCATATTGGAACCATAAACGACCCAGAATATTCAAAGGAGGAAAAACAACAATGGTAATGACATCAAAATATCTGAGTACAAAATATACTACAAATCTAGTAACACTAAAATAGCATGGTACTTTGGCATCCAAATTAACACCCAGAAAGTGGAATAAAACAGAAAACACAGAAACTGAAATACATTCATACAGTCATTTAACTTTTGACAAAGTCACCAAGAATATACAAAGGAGAAAATGGTGCTGGAACAATTGGATATGCATATACACTATCCACAAAAATCAACTAAAAACGATCAAAGCTTAAATAGTAAAACTTTGAAACTATAAAATTATTACAAGTTAACATAGGGGAAACACTTCAAGACATTGATATAGGCAATGATTTCTTAAATAGGGCCTCAAAGGCATAGGCAAAAAAGGTTAAAAAATGGGATTATATAAAATCAACAAACTTTTGTACAGCAAAGGAAATAATCAGAGATACAACTTACAGAATGGGAGATAATATTTACCAACTGCTCATCCCAAAAGGAATTGATATCCAGAATATATAAGGGAAAAATAAGAGTATGAATCAATAAAAATGTTGTATATTTACACAAAGAGATATTACTCAGCCATAAAAAGACTGAAATCCTCTCCTTTCCAAAATATGGATACAATTGGAGGTCATTATGTTAAGTTAAATAAGCTACACATTCATGTGTAGACAAATACAACATGTCTAATTTATTTGGGAAAACTAATGCCAATTTTGTATAATAAGAAAATGACATAGCAGTAACCAGAGTTTGGGAAAGGCAGAAGGAGAGAGGATAGAAGGGGCACCAAACCACAGATACATGAATTACTTTTGGTTCTTCTTTAGCACAGTAGAGTAACTACTGTTTAAGACAACCTATGATGAATTTCAAAATGGCTAGAGGGGAAGAAAACAAATTTCCAATACATAAAAATGATTAGTATTTGAAGAGATGGAAATGTTTATACACTGATTTGATTATTATACATTATGTACATGTATTGAATTACATTATGTACTCCATAAAGATAGATAAATATTGTATCTCAGTAAAAATATAAGTATAAATGAAACAAAATTAAACTCACCTTTAACTTCTGACATAACTTACTGAATTTTCATGTGAAGATTTTAAATCACCTATGTAAAGGAAATTACTTATAGAGTGCTTATACTCAAAAAGTATTTGCTTGTTATTATTATTAAAGAACCTAAGGAATAATAAGAAGTATCAATTTATTAAGTAATGATAAGTATAATAATTAAATATTGGGTTTAGCACAGTTTAAGACACAGTCATTTTGATGAGTACATTTTGGGTATAATAGTAGGATCAAGACCAGACCTGTGTGTGCTAATTAGAGAAAAATAACAGAGAGATTGGAGACATTTTGTGTGTATAGAAGGTATTTTGAGAAATTTCACATTAAAGGAATGCAGACACGAGAAATAATTCCATGGTATTAAGGCACTAGAAATATTGTAGTAAAAAATATTCTTATGCCTGCAGTCTCAGTTATTTTGCAGGCTGAGGCAGGAAAAACATGTGAGCTCATAAGTTGGATACCAGCCTGGGAACACAGTGAGACCCCATCTCAATAATCAAAAAAACTAAATAAAAATCGAGTGTTTATAATTCAGGTAAAAAAGGGAAGAATTGTGTGAAAAGATGTCCTGAAGTAGACAGGGGAATTTGGATTTCCTTTACAAGTCAAAAGGCTAGCCTTAACAATTACACAGATTATTCACTCATAACTAAAGAAGTAAAGGCATATTTTTTGCATACAGATACTGATACATGAGGAGGTGTGGTGGTGGTGGGATTATGTGTGAAGTTCCTTTCTGATTGAGGTTATTCACAGTGAGAAAAGTGAGCTACATCTCATACTTTTTATGATAAAGATATTTCTTGAACAGAACTCTTGCCCTTCTAAGAATCTCTACCATCACCTTGGAAAGAGTTCATCGTATTCTTCATCTCAAGCCTAAAGAGATTTGGAAAGCTTGATATGTATTCCCTACTTTTGAGGACCATAATAGAAAGGAATATAATTGGTTTTATTATAAATACAGAAGGCTATCAATGGATGTTTGCTTTGCTGGCAGAGTTAGAAACACATTGACTAATTATATTCAAACTGCACAACTAGGTTTGGAGCAGGAGTTGCACAGTATTTTCCATGGGTCAGACATGAGCATTATTTGAGAGAAAATCAGAAGGAAACAAAATACTTAGATAGAATATTGATCACTAATATATAAATATCTGGGATATAGACAGTACTATTCAGAGGAAATTTTACAGTTTTGATTGTGATTGTTGGACAAAAAAGAAAAACAAGTAAGTGAATTACTTAACTAAAGAAGTAGAACACAGCGCTGGAGTTGTGGCTCAGTGGTAGAGCACTTGCCTGGCATGCGTGAGGCCCTAGGTTCAATACTCAGCACCACATATACATAGTAAATAAAATAAAAGATACATTGACAACTAAAAATATTTTTAAAAAAGTAGAAAAAAATATGTGTAAAGTTAATCAAAAGACAAAAAGAAAGAAAACAATAAAAACATGACATTAGATAATATTATTAAAATAGAAGATAGGCCTTTGAAGATACTAAGATAGAAAAATCACTGACAAGTGAAAATAAAGAAGAGATGTAAAATAGAAGAAAATAAGTAGAATGGAAAGGAAGAAAGAAGTGTAAGGGCCTGCAATTAAAACCAAGATTTTATTATAACTGAAAGATTATGAAAGTATTATGATAACCCAATCAACAAATGGGCCAAGGACCTGAACAGACACTTCTCAGAGGAGGACATACAATCAATCAACAAGTACATGAAAAAATGCTCACCATCTCTAGCAGTCAGAGAAATGCAAATCAAAACCACCCTAAGATACCATCTCACTCCAGTAAGATTGGCAGCCATTATGAAGTCAAACAACAACAACTGCTGGCGAGCATGTGGGGAAAAGGGTACACTTGTACATTGCTGGTGGGACTGCAAATTGGTGCGGCCAATTTGGAAAGCAGTATGGAGATTTCTTGGAAAGCTGGGAATGGAACCACCATTTGACCCAGCTATCGCCCTTCTCGTACTATTCCCTGAGGACCTTAAAAGAGCGTACTATAGGGATACTGCTACATCGATGTTCATAGCAGCACAATTCACAATAGCAAGACTGTGGAACCAACCAAGATGCCCTTCAATAGACGAATGGATAAAAAAAAATGTGGCATTTATACACAATGGAGTATTACTCTGCATTAAAAAATGACAAAATCATGGCATTTGCAGGGAAATGGATGGCATTAGAGCAGATTATGCTAAGTGAAGCTAGCCAATCCCTAAAAAACAAATGCCAAATGTCTTCTTTGATATAAGGTGAGTAACTAAGAACAGAGTAGGGACGAAGAGCATGAGAAGAAGATTAACATTAAACAGAGATGAGAGGTGGGAGGGAAAGGGAGAGAGAAGGGAAATTGCATGGAAATGGAAGGAGACCTTCAGGGTTATACAAAAGTACATACAAGAGGAAGTGAGGGGAAAGGGAAAAATAATACAAGGGGGACAAACGAATGTCAGTAGAGGGGGCAGAGAGAGAAGAGGGGAGGGGAGGGGAGGGGAGGGGGGATAGTAGAGGATAGGAAAGGCAGCAGAATACAACAGACACTAGTATGGCAATATGTAAATCAATGGATGTGTAACTGATGTGATTCTGCAATCTGTATACGGGGTAAAAATGGGAGTTCATAACCCACTTGAATCTAATGTATGAAATATGATATGTCAAGAACTATGTAATGTTTTGAACAACCAACAATAAAAATTAAAAAAAGAAAGTATTATGAAAAAAATTATGCCAACATATTTGAAAACAAAAAATGAATAATTTCTATAAAGATATAAAGTTCTAAAATTTGTACAAGAAGCAATTTTAAAAATTATGATTAGACATGTACTCATTAAAACATTGAAATAGCCTTCAAGATGCCTCTTTAAAAAATAACTCCAGGTTAAATGAACCTTCCACTTTCCGCTATGACAGAATAACTGGTACTGAAATTGTCATACTGCCAAAAACATCTTTAAAATTGTCAAAATACACGAGCCACCAGTTTTTAAGCATTGCAAAGCAGGCAGTTCTATGATTATTAGAAGTCAGAAAACATATAAAAACCCTACCCTATATATCTGCATTTCTTGCTGCAGTATAATGAAGTAGATTCAGAGAAATAGTAGGAAAAGTCATGGAAGGAGGCTGCTATGGTCAAATATTTGTAGTCCTACAAAATCCATGAAAGGTAATCAGAAATGTGATGGTATCAGGAGGCGGGGCCTGTGGGACTTGTGCCCTAAAAATAAAGTTATAGTGAATTGTCCTTCCCCTTGCCACCAGAAGAGAAAGAAATAAGGAAATGCCATCTTTGAAACAAAAAGTGGGTCATTATCTGTTGGATCTGTCTTGATGATAGATTCCCCAGCTTCTAGAACTATAGTGAATAAACTTCTGCTGTTTATCAGCCAGTTAGTTTATGGTATTTTGTTACAGCAGCACAGATGAACCAAACGGCAGGGATAAGAATTATGGTCTGTTGAAGCAGCAGGAATCTTGAGGTGACAGGGTATGAGAAAATGCAGGGCATCTTAGAAAGGGTGTTCCATATAACTGAGTGGATATTTGCTCTGAATCCTTGGCTAATAGATTCATCACACCTGTACTAAATGGGAACTCATAAGACCTAGAAGGCACTGCCTGCTGTGGGTCTAAAAGCCAAGAAAGAGGTCCAACAAGACAACAAGATGTTGCAGTTCTGAATACAGCAGAGTTGAAAGGCTGAATACTTCTGAAACTCAGATGAGACCATAGAAAGACTACTACTGTGCAGTGTTAAACTAGAGTAAGTTTTCATGATTTAGGACTAGTTTGAAAACAGATAGACCAAAGGGAAACACAAATCCTCACAGAACCAAAAGGCTCCAAAATAATTTAACTGCCTATTAACATCCTTTAAATAAGCCATAATTCAGATTTTCCATAACAACAGCCATAAGACATAGTTTATAAATTAAAAAAATATTAGATATGTGAAAAAGGAAATGTGACCCATAATAATATAACAAAAGTTGCAAAAATAAATAGATGCCTCTGTGTTATATAAGTCAGAATTAGGGCATGTGTGTGTGTGTGTTTTAAGTAACTGTTAAAAACAAGTTGCAGGGCTGGGGTTATGGCTCACTGGAAGAGTGCTTGCCTAATGTTGGTGAGGCACTGGATTTGATCCTCAGCACCACATAAAAATAAATAAACAAATAAATGAACTGTGTCCACCTACAACTTAAAAATCAAAAAATTAAAAAAAACAAGTTACAATGATACAAAGGAAAATCTACTCACAATGAGTTACAAAATTGTGAATCTCAACAGAAAAATGAAAACTGTAAAAAAATGAACCCAAAGAAAATAAGAATAGAGAAGTTTATTATCAGAAATGGAGAAAAAAAATCGAATTATTTATTTATTTTACTGTTTTAAGAAGCTCAGTCTTCTATAACCAGAAAAAAATACACCAAGGAGAAGATATAAGCACATCAGAGTAAGACTACTAAAAATCAAAGAACAAAAGTAAATCTTAAATGCAATCAGAAGTAAAGACACACAGAGAGCAATGAAATAAAAATGAAGGATGATCAAGAATACACATGATGAAAAGATAGTCTCTACAATAAATGGTATTGACAAAAGTGGATATCCACATGCTTTAAAATGAGAAATTGGATTTTTTTCTTACATAGTACACAAAATCAATTCAGATTAAAAATTAAAGGTAACACCTTAACTATAAAAACTTCCATAAACAAAATATAGGAGAAAATCTCCTTGACAATGGTCTTGGCACTGATTTTTTAAATATGGAGTTACATCCAACTAAAAAGCTTCTGCATGGCAAAGGAAACAAGCAGCAAATAAAAATTCAACCATTCTAATGGGAAAATATTTGCAAAGGACATATACAATAAATGGTAATTATGCAATATAGGAAGTGACTCAACTGAATAACAAAGAGCAAATAATTTAATGTGGACTCTCTCCTCTCTGTCTCTCTCTCTCTCTCTCTCTCTCTCTATATATATATATATATATATATATATATATATATATATATATAGGCATTTCTCAAGACATACAAAGGGCCAACACATAGGAATAGGCACTAAACATTAACCAGTAAGAAAGTGTAAATCAGAACCACAGTGAAATCATCTTTCACCTCACAGGATGATTATGTCAAAATGTTAATAGAGACTGGTGGTAGCAAGGATATCAATAAAAGGGAATCCTTATATATTGTAGTTAGGAATGCAAATTAGCTCAGTCATCATGGAAAATAGTAGGCATATTACTCAAGATATTAAAAATAGAACTGCCATATGATTCATCAATCTCACTTTGGGTTATTGTCCAAGAAAAATGACATTAGTATCTCAAAAGATAGCTCTGAAATTCTATGTTCAAAGCAGTACTATGCATAATGGATAAGAAATGGAAACAACCTAAGTGTCTATCAACTGATAAATGGAAAAAGAAAATAAATAATGGAAAATGGAATTAATCAACCATAAAAAGAAGGAAATCCTGTCATTTATGCCAACACGTATGAACCTGGAGGACATTATGAGAAGTGCAATAAGCCAGGCAGAGAAAGACAAGTACTGTATGATCTATCTGAATTACATATAGAATATAAAATAGATATATAGAAATAGATTATAAGGGTGGGTGCCAGAAGTTGGGGTGGGAATTGTGAATATGTTGGTCAAAGACTACAAATTTGCAGTTATAAGATGATTAATTGTATAGCATGGGGGCAACAGTTAATAATTATGCATTATGTATTTAAAATTTGTTAAAAGAATAGATCTTGGGCATTCTTAACACCCACACACAAAAGTAACTACATTAGATGATGGACTTAGTAATTAATTAAGTTGTACTAACAATTTCACAATTACACATATATCAAAACATTACATTTTCTACCTCAATTATATATAATTTTAATCTTTCATTATATATGTCAATAAAGCTGGGGAAATAAAGAATAATTAATCAGAAAAAGGATGCCAAGAAGTAAATATTTAAAATCCTTAAAAGAATAGAAATCCAAAGGAGAAAAAAGTATATCTATTTCATTTGATTCTAAAAAATTTATCTGATATAATTTAGCTTTTCTGAATAAAAACAACTCAGAAATTAAAATAAAAGGGACTTTCTAAATCAAAAGCAAAAGTCTCTTGGAATCGTACGGTAAGCATTATATATTTCTTTAAAAAACTACTAGACTTTTATTTTAGGATCTAAAACAAGCAAACTACAACTTACTATCAATGCTTCTTTTAAGCAGTGTGCTGTATTTGTTAGCTATCACAATATGACAAATAGAAGAAATGAGTTATTTATGAATTACAAGTGAAAAGATAGAATGATTATGATTTGACATTATAGGATGATCTATATAAAATACCACACAAAAAGTTTAAGAATCAGTAAGAGAATTATGCAAGATTACCAGATGTAATATTAACTTATACAAATCAAGCATTTTCTTTTGCAGCAGTAATAATACATTATAATAAGAAAGTAAGTCATTATTCATAATGGCAACAGAATTTATAGAGCTCTAAAAATTAACAATGACTTCATGACAGTCATTTTCAGAAAATTGTGAAACTCTAAAATACCTTAAAAAAGGCATGAACAAATGGAAAAATATGTGACATTCATAAATTTGATAACGTAAACATTGCAACTGTGCCAACTCTCCCCCAAAATAACCCATGAATTTAATACAAATTTACTAAGAATTCAAGAATAATATATAGAGGGATTAAAAAAATTCATTTTTTCAAATGAATCCCATATTTGTTAAAGTTATTTAGTGTAAATAACTAATACTATATTAATCTCCATGACGTACTAGATATACTAGTGAAGCAGGTTGGCCTAAGTGGTTATGGATACTGGATCAGACTACCAGGTTTAAAATCCCTATTCCTCAATTTTTTAGCTGTGTGACCTTGTGCAAGTTATTTAATATCTCTGTACCTCACACACCCATCTCATTTTGTGAACATAATAGCAGCACCTACCTCATACATTGTGAGAAACAAATGAGTTTACATAGCTAAAGAAATGGGAATGTTATCTGTCATGTATTAAGTATCAACTAATTTTAGTTTATCACTGGAGCACAATAATAAAAATTTGGTCCTGAGAAAGACACACAAAATAATAGATTAAGGGAAGAAAAAGAGAGTTCAGAAGCAGATATAATGATAAAAAGTGACACCTCCAATTAGTGTGACACAATGTTTAATATATAATGTTGAGAACACTGACTCATATTGTGAATTAATGACATGAAACAAAGAAGGGATTAATACTTAAAGAATACACAAAACTTGTTCAAACTCAGAAGAACTTAATAGAAAATGGGACAACCAATGTGAGGCACAATTTAGACAGTGGGAAAACTGAATGACTAATAAATATGTAGAGAAACATCCATTGTCAGAGAAAACATCAAAACAAGGAGATAACCTTTGATGCCTATAAGATTGAAAAAAATTAAAAGTAGGGTACTATTGTGTCTTGGGAAGGGTGGGATAAAATGAAAACTATCATTTCCTATTAGGAGAACAAAAGTATGAGTAGGTAGGCAAAGTATCAGGACACTAAATGTGTATATGTCAAATTCCTCAGCAATCCCATTTCTGGCCATATGTCCTAGAGAAATTTCCATACCTCTCACATGGGCTCATTAGAAGATCTGTATAAGCTTGTATAAAGATATGTTGTTTGTGCTGGGGAGGAAATGTTGTCAGTCATTTGAGAATAGATGAAAGAAGTATAAAGAGACATGCAATAGATTAGTCTGTGGCACTTTGAAGCAATGATCCTGGTTTGACTCCAGCACCATAAGAAAAGACAAATTTGGGGTTGGGGTTGTGGCTCTGTGGTAGAGCACATGCCTGGCATGTGTGAGGTCCTGGATTCAAACCTGTGCCCCGCAAATAAATAAATAAAGGTCGATCGACAACTAAATATACAAAAAAATGTTTAAAACACACACACACACACACACACACACACACACATATATATATATATATATATATATATATATATATATATATATATATATACAATCCCATTTATATACAATTTTAAATACATAAATAGTTATGTTGAGTGATTTAAAATGAGTGATAGGAATATGTGTGGGAATAAGTGACAAATGAGAAAAAAATGGAATAAGTGAAGAGCTTGCATTTGCAAGATCCTGTGCCTTGAAGTGAGGACTAGGATTCAATCAATTATCTGCACCTCAAGATTGGTGTAGCTAGTGGTATCACCTTTTCTTATAATTGAAAATAGTTCTGAGAGAGGGAAGATGGCTGATTAGAGGAAAGTTTCACGTCCCAGCACCTCTTCAACATCCAAGAAGATGTTTCCTCAGCAAGGTGGTTAACTGGAGGAACTCACTGAAACTTAATTGAACTGTACAAAAAAAAATCACAGAAGAGTCACAGAATTCAGAAATACAAACATAAGAAATATTACATTAGAGACGTGACAACATGGGCACCACTGTGGCTGCCAGTGGCAGAAATGAAGAAGAAGAGGGGCAGAGCAGAGGAAGTAGATAATCTGGCTGCTGGATAAAGAAATTAAAAAAAATAAAGGATAATTGATTTGGGAAAACCTGTTGATTAGAGAGGGAGGTTGAATTTAATAGATACAGAGTACGTAGAAGAAGTGAATAATGAAAGCAATTCCAAAAATAGCTTACACCAGGGGGGAAGCATATTGGGCTTGGAAAATGGTAAGCTAGAGTGGCACTCCGCACCATAGGAGAAGACACACTCCACCTACTGGAGAAGACAGACTTCCTTTCTGTTGGCACTACCCATGGCTTGTAAACCTCACTCCCCCTTCCAGCCACTGGGAGACAGAACATGAGGAAGCCCTACAGCTGACCAAAAACATCCCAGAAGACACCTGAACCAGAGACACTGAAATAGATACAAAGAAAAGTTTGCCTGGACCATTCAGATTCTGGACCCCAAGTGAGAGAGCTGCCTCTGTTGCTGGCACTTCAGAGTCATACAGGACCACCTGCACTTCAGGGCAAATACCTAGTATTTCATATTCATAGCTTTGGAGGTGAAATATGTGGAAGTTTTGTCCCAATACCCTAAAAATTGATTCTTCTAATGACTCTAGAGATTTACATATTCTGCAGAATCAAGCATTCCTCCTCTGATGGAGGATGCAGAACAATACTCAGACACTCACCCAGAGAGTCTCAAAGTTGTATCTAGACTAAGCCCCAATTGCTGCTGAAATCTCCAATTTAAAATTCTGAACACCCCTTCTATAGAAAAACACAATTTGTCAACACACAAATTGTGCTACTCCACTGTATACCAGGAGACTGGAAGCTGAGATCTACTATAACCAGTTTTGCTTCCTGCATACAAAAGCTGGCAGCTAAGAGAAGAACACAAAGATGACAACTGGATATCCTCAACCCTTACAAAGCCCAAAAGCAAATGCCAAGAAATAATATCCTTGTCTACCACAGTTTTGACCACCTCAGCTAAAATAAGCCCTTTATTTCTCAGCAAGTTTATTTATTTATTTGTTTGTTTGTTTGTTTGTTTATTGGTACTGGGGATTAAACTCAGGAATGCTTAACCAAAGAGCCATATCCCCAGCTTTTTTATTTTTATTTTGATACACGGTTTTGTTAAGTTGCTTAGAGCCTCAGTAAATTACTAAAGCTGGCTTTAAGCTTGCAGTCCTCCTGCCTCAGCCTTCTGAGCCACTGGGATTACAGGCATATGCCCTGTGCCTGGTGAAGATTTTTCAATATTTTTTATTTTGTTTATTTTTTAATTTTTCTCTCCTCATTTTTTCTATTCTTCATACTCTTATTTTAATCAAAATTTTTATTCTTTTAAAACATTTAAGTGTATTTTTAATTTTTTCAAACATCATTTCATTTTATTGTATTTCAGTTTACTTTTTTTCCATTATACATTGTTTCTTGTGTATACATGTGGGTCTGTGTGTGGGGGTGTGTATGTACTTACTATATGGATAAGTTAAAAATATATGTACATTTATATAATTTTACATTCACATTAATTGCTTTCTTCTGAACTTGTTTATTATTTAGTTTTGATTTATTTTAGGTGTGGTTTGATTATAAATAAGTTCAAGCTGTTTGATATCACATTGCTGCTATGTACATACTCAGTTCTCATCCCTCTTATCTCCCACTTTTCACTCTCTTTCCCCACAAATTGTCTGGTTCCCAAATCCTCAATTTCTTTATTAATTTCTGAAAATATTTTATTCCTTCTTCTTTACAGCCAACATCAACTACCTTCCACCTGACTGTCATTTGATCACTTTTTAAAAATATTTCAAACTTCCTCTCACCTTCCCATCTTATTTTCTCTTTGCTTAAAAAATTATAATCCCACTACATAATACAATTTTATGGTTTATTTACTTCACATTCCATTCATGTTGTTGTGATTAATAGAATGTATGACAAAGTAGACACCTGATGCTTAATGACAGATCTAATTAGCAGTTTTGCATTGCTCATACTGATGTTAAATGACGACCCCACCATTCTTATATAGGTGGCAATTAGTATTACAATTGTCAATGATGACACTGGACATTTATCTCAAAACTATACATCTGTGGCTGACATCATATAATTTCTTGCTCATCCATTCCTCTATGAGGGATTGGAAAGTGTAGGACACTTCAAGACTACATAGTAGAGATCCTGCTGCAAACACTCACAACTCAACCAAGCAACTGTGACTCTCACTCTATGCATAATCTAGCCCCACCCAAGCCCAAACATTACTTCAATTCATAGAATTTGGAAGACAAAAACCCCAAACCAAGAACCAAGGCAGAATGAGGAACAACCATATGAGAACTTCTGCTCCCACCCTTGATATCTACTCATATATGAAAAACAGAGAAATCCTATAATAATAATCTTTAAAAAAAAACACATAAGCACATGCATATAAAAGAAGAAGGGGAATTCTTCTCAATTGATATGCAAAGCAAGGGCCTCTGAAAATGTGAAAAAAATAAACAAACAGATCTTCCACCAAAATTCACAATCCCCCAACAAAGGATCCCACAAATATGGAAGAAGATGAAGTTTCAGAGAAAGTTTATGAAATACTAAATATTAAAATGTTGAATGAAATAAAAACAGATGTAAGAAATGAATTAAGGGATCACACACAGGAGAGTAAAGACCATTTTAATAAAAAATAATGATATTTAAAGGAAAACAATTAGAACTCCTAGAAAAGAAAGAGCAAAATATATTAAAAATTCACTTGAAAACATCACCAGCAGATTATATTGAACAGAAAAAAGCACTTCAGTGCTTAAAGACTAAGGCTCAGACCTTGAAGTTAGGATGCATGAATTTGAGTACACATGTTTTAGTCAGCTTTTATTGCTGCTGTGAATAAAAGACGTGACCAGCACAATTGTAGAGGAGAAAAAGTTTATTTAAGGGCTCACAATTTCAGAGATCTCCATCCATACAGAGCTGACTCCTTTCCTTGGGGCTTGAGGTGAGGCTGAACATCATGGCAGAAGAGTGTGGCAGAGGGAAGCAGCTCACATGGTGATCAGAAACCAGAGAAAGTCTCCACTAGACAATACAAATATATACCAAAGTCATGCCTCAATTCCCATCTCTTCCAGCCACACCCTACCACTTTAGTTACTACTCAGTTAATCCCTACCAGGAGATAAAAATCACTAATTGGGTTAAGACTCTCACAACCTAATCATTTCTTCTCTGAAACTTCTTGTATTACCTCATATGTGAGTTTTAGGGGGACACTTTGTTAGGTCAGGCACCAGTGACCAAAACTAGGCAGGTTAAAAGCTGCTGAACAAGGCTTTATGTAGATTCACTCCTGGGCAAGACTCTCCAGACAAAAGATTGGGTCTGGGGGAATCGCACCCAGGCTCAGCTGGATTGGAATTTTATTGGGTTTAGGGCAGGAAGGGAGGACTTTGATCAGGAAATGGAGGTTTTCAGAGTCCCTTGTTCTCCTGGACTTGGTCAGGGAATCTTGCTGAGATCTGTGACCTTCCAGAATTGGTCAGGAGACCTCATTGATTGATAGGTGGTTGAGGCACCATCACTGCTTGTCTGTCAGCACCTGACTGGTTGTTCTTTCAAGCCTGCAGTTTGCCTGGTGTTTTGTTCCCTTAGCCACCTCAAACCGATCTAACATACCTCACACCAAAACTATAATGCCGCAGTCTGGCTGGGCACAATCAGGAGCCACTTGTCAAAAGAAACTAACTTTATTTTTAGAACCACACACGCCAAACAAAACAGCCTCTCAGGAAAAACCACCTCCCACAATCCTCCTGCTCTTGAGGCCGATTGGCTGTGTCACGTGGGCGGAGCCAAAAAAGTCCCCCAATGAGCAGCTCCGTGGTCTGAAAGGGCAGGGAAACAGCCCAATGAGCATCACCGCAGAGGAGCCAATCAGCTAGATGTTGCTGGGGCCGCTGTGAGCCAATCATCAGCCGGCAGCTGGAAGTTTGCTGGGGCCCCTTCGGCTGTGGCTCTCAACACTATAACAAGACAGAATACAATAAAGGGAAAAAAATCAAACATGAGCAGAACATACAGAAACTCTAGGACAATATCAAAAGACCAAACTTCAGAATCACTGAGATAGAAGAGAACATGGAGCTGAATGCTAAAGGCATTAAGAATATTTTCAATGATATAGTCACAGAAAAATTTCCCCTTATCAGAAAGGAGATAGACATCCACATATAGAATGCTTACAGGACCCCAATATACCTGATCAGAAGAGATGTTCACCAAGACACATCATAATCAAAATGCCTTACATTGAAAGTATGGAAAGAATATTAAAAGCTACAAGAGAGAAACATTAGCTATATTTAGAAGCAAATCAATAAGGCTCACTTATGATTTCTTAAATCAGAAACTAAAAGCAAGGAAGGTCTGGAATGAGATATTCCAAAATATAAAAGAAAACAATTGCCAACTAAGATTGTTATACCTCGCCAAACTCTATTTCATATTTGATGGGGAAATAAAAACATTCCATGACAAGAATAAACTGAAATAATCCATGGCAATCAAGTCAGCACTACATAGAATTATCAAAGATTAAACTGCACATGTGGGACCTAAAAACCAATTAACAAACAGTGGAAGTTCAATAGATGAATAATCCACTAATTTAGAATCAAGCCAGTATAAAATATAGCAAAAACAAAAATGGCAGGAAGCCAAAGACACATATCCATATGAATGCTGAATGTTAATGATCTTAACTCCCAATTTAAAAGACACAGATTAGCAGAATGGGTAAAAAAAACAAGTTGCAACTATATGCTTTCTGCAAGAGACTCATCTCATAGGCAAAGACACTCACAGGCTGAAGGTAAAATGGCTGGAAAAATATTTCATGCAAATGGAGTCAGTAAATAAGTTGGAATAGCTATTCTCATATCTAACAAGTTGATTTCAAGCAAAAATTAATCAAAGAGACAAAGTAGGCCATTACATCCTGGTATAGGAAAAAATCCAACAAGAAGACATAATGACAGTAAATGTGTATGCCCCAAATATTAGTGCACCCAAATATATTAAAAATACTCCTTGACATTAAATCCCAGATAAATCCCAATACAATAATACAATAGTACTGGCTGACTTCAACATAACCCTATCACCAATAGATAGTTCATTAAAGCATAAAATCAATAAAGGTATATCTATCCTGAATAATACTATAAATCAAATGAACTCAATAGACAGCTACATAATATTTTACCCTAAAACAGCTGAATTTACCTCCTTCTCAGCAGCTCATGGAACCTGTTCCAGAATAGACTATAATCTGGATCCCAATGTTAGTCTTAGCAAATAAAATTTCAATATAATCTAATGCATCCTATTAGCTCATAATGAAATAAAACCAGAAATCAACAGCAAGAAAAATAATAGAAACCACATAAACATGTACAGTTTAAATCATACTCTTTTAAATGAGGAATGGTTCAGAGAAGAAATGACAGAAGAAATCAAGAAATTATTAGAAATAAACAAACAAAAATATCCAAAGATACAACATATCAAAATCTCTGGCAGAATATGAAAGAATTACTAGAAGGAAAATTTATTGCATTGAGTATCTATATAAAAAATAGCCAGATTCCAAATAAATAAGCTTATGCTCCACTTCAAGACCTTAGAAAAAGAGCAAACTAGCTTCCAAATCAGTAGAAGACAGAAAATAATAAAAATCAGAGTCAAAATTAATGCAATTGATAATTAAAAAAATAATACATGGGATCAATGCAACAAGATTTGGTTCTTTCAAAATATTTAAAAGATACATTCTACTATCATCTATAACTAAAAAGAAAAAATACAAAAAATTTTTAAAATAATAAATAAATAAATGAGATTTCTAAATGCTTATGTTCTGCCCAAATTGAACCAGAAAACTATAGCCAACCTAAATAGGCCAGTATCAAATAAGGAAATTAAAAGTGTATTTAAATTCTATCAACAAAGAAAAGCTCAGGACCAGAGGAAATTGTGGTTGAGTTCTATCAGACCTTGAAAGATGAAGTAGCAACAGTCTTTCTAAAAATATTCCATGAAATTGAAAGGACTGAACACTTCCAAACATATTTTTATTTTATTTTATTTTATTTTTTTAATTTTTTATTGTTGGTTGTTCAAAACATTACATAGTTCTTGATATATCATATTTCACACTTTGATTCAAGTGGGTTATGAACTCCCATTTTTAGCCCATATACAGATTGCAGAATCACATCAGTTACACATCCACTGATTTACATATTGCCATACTAGTGTCTGTTATATTCTGCTGACTTTCCTATCCTCTGCTATCCCCCCTCCCGTCCCCTCCCCTCCCCTCTTCTCTCTCTACCCCCTCTACTGTCATTCATTTCTCCCCCTTGTATTATTTTTCCCTTCCCCCTCACTTCCTCTTGTATGTAATTTTGTATAACCCTGAAGGTCTCCTTCCATTTCCATGCAATTTCCCTTCTCTCTCCCTTTCCCTCCCACCTCTCACCCCTGTTTAATGTTAATATTCTTCTCATGCTCTTCGTCCCTACTCTGTTCTTAGTTACTCTCCTTATATCAAAGAAGACATTTGGCATTTGTTTTTTAGGGATTGGCTAGCTTCACTTAGCATAATCTGCTCTAATGCCATCCATTTCCCTGCAAATGCCATGATTTTGTCATTTTTTTAATGCAGAGTAATACTCCATTGTGTATAAATGCCACATTTTTTTTTATCCATTCGTCTATTGAAGGGCATCTAGGTTGGTTCCACAGTCTTGCTATTGTGAATTGTGCTGCTATGAACATCGATGTAGCAGTGTCCCTGTAGCATGCTCTTTTTAGGTCTTTAGGGAATAGACTGAGAAGGGGAATAGCTGGGTTTAATGGTGGTTCCATTCCCAGCTTTCCAAGAAATCTCCATACTGCTTTCCAAATTGGCTGCACCAATTTGCAGTCCCACCAGCAATGTACAAGTATACCCTTTTCCCCACATCCTCGCCAGCACTTGTTGTTGTTTGACTTCATAATGGCTGCCAATCTTACTGGAGTGAGATGGTATCTTAGGGTGGTTTTGATTTGCATTTCTCTGACTGCTAGAGATGGTGAGCATTTTTTCATGTACTTGTTGATTGATTGTATGTCCTCCTCTGAGAAGTGTCTGTTCAGGTCCTTGGCCCATTTGTTGATTGGGTTGTTTGTTATCTTATTGTCTAATTTTTTGAGTTCTTTGTATACTCTGGATATTAGGGCTCTATATTTTTATGAAGCCAGTATAACCCTGATACCAAAACCAGAGAAAAACACATCTAGGAAAGAAAACAACATATAAATCTCTCTGATGAACATAGATGCAGAAGTCTTTAATAAAATATTAGCAATTGCATTTAAAAAACATTTTAAGTAGATAATGACCATGACCAAGTGGACTTCATCCCAGTAATGCAAGGTTTATTCAACATATGCAAATCAATAAATGTAATTCACCATATGATCTTCTCAATAAATTCAGAAAATATCTTTGATAAAATAGAGCAAACATTCATGTTAAAAAATCTGGAAAAACTAGGGATAGAAGGAAATTACTTCAACATTATAAAGTCTATATATGACAAACCCAAAGACAACATCATACTGAATAAAAAAATAACTGAAAACATTTCCTCTAAAACCAAGAACCAAAAAAGTATGTCTACTCTCATAACTTATATTCAATATATTTTTTGAATCTCATGCCAAAACAATCAGACAAGAGAAGAAAATTAAAGGATACAAATAGCAAAATAAGTCAAACTCACTGTTTGCTGATGACATGATACTGTATCTATAAGATTCAAAAAATTCTACCAGAAAACCCCTTGAGCTGATAAATGAAATTAGCAAAGTAAAAGGATATAAAATCAACACTCATAAATCCATAGCCTTTCTATATTCCAATAGCAATTCACTGAGAGAGAAATCAGGACAACTCTCCCCTTTGGAATATCCTCCAAAATATACCTACCTGGCAATCAATATGACCAAGGAAGTAAAAGATCTCTATAATGAAAACTATAGAACACTGAAGAAATTGAAGACCTTGAAAGGTAGAAAGAACTTCCATGTTCTTAGACAGGCAGAATTCATATTGTCAAAATGTCCATATTACCAAATGCACTATACTGGTTCCAACGCAATGCCCATCAAAATACCAGTTATTTTTTTTCATATAACTAGAAAAAACAAACCTTAAGTCCATTTGGAAGAATAAGAGACCCAGCATAGCCAAAGCAATTTTGAATTAGAAAAGTGATGCAGGAAGTATCTCAATACCCAATCTCAAATTACACTACAGAGCTAGATTAGCAAAAATAGCATGGTACTGGCATCAAAATAAATGCGAAGATAACAAAATAGAAGATTCAGAAACAAATCTACATACTTAGATCCATCTTCTACTTGACAAAGGTGCCGAAAAGATATGCTGGAAAAGGTCTTTTCGCAAATGGTGCTGGGAAAACTGAATATCTGTAAACAGAATAATGAAATTAGATCTGTATCTTTTACCCTGTGTAAAAGTCAAATAAAAATGGATCAAAGACTTAGGAATTAGAAAAGAAGTAATTCAACTGCTAGAATAAAACACAGGGTCAACATTTCATCATACTTGTGCTATCACTGACTTCATCAACAAAACCCCTAAAGCTCAAGAAATAAAAGCAAGAATCAATAAGTTGGATACCATCAAATTTTTTAAAAAAGGTTTTGTACTGCAAAGGAAAAAATGAGTGATGAGAGAGCCCACAGAATGAAAAAAAAAATCTTTGCCAGTTACTCCTCTGACAGGTGGTTAATATACAGACTACATAAAGAACTAAAAAAATACAATGCTGCTAGGTACAATGGTACATGTCTATAATCCTAGTGGCTTGGGAAACTGAGACAGGAGTATTGTAAGTTCAAAGTTAGCCTCAGAAACTTAGCAAGGCCCTAAGCAAGTTGGTGAGAACTTGCCTCAAAATAAAAAATAAAATGGGATGGTGATGTGGTTCAGTGGTTAAGTGCTCCTGCATTCAATCCCCTGTATCCCCCTTCCCCAAAAAACCCTCAGTGCAAAAAAATAAAAAGGGAAAAGTAGCCCAATCAATAAGTGGGCAGAGGTATTAAACAGATATTTCTCAAAAGATGAAAAATAAATGAGCAAAAATGTATGAAAAAATGTTCAACATCACTAGCAATTAGGGCAATACAAATCATGGAGATTTCATCTAAGTCAGGATGGCAATTATCAATAATGCTTATAACAATTGTTGAGGATGTAGGGAGAAAGGTACACTCATACATTTTTGGTGGGACTTCAAATCAATGCAACCATTCTGAAAAGCAGTATGGAGGTATCTCCAAAAGCTAGGAATGACACCACCATATGACCCAGCTATCCACTTCTTGATATATATCCAAAGATCTAAAATCAGCATACTATAGGAATACAACCACATCAATGTTTATAGCTGCACAATTCACAAATGCCTAGCTATGGAGTCAACATAGGTGCCTGACAGCAGATGAGTGGATAAAGAAAATGTGGTCTATTTGCACAATAGAGTTCTACTCAGCCATATAGAAGAAGGAAATGATAACATTTTCCAGTAAATGAATTGATATGGCGAAAATCGTGTTAAGTGCAATATCCCAGTCTTGGAAAATCAAAGAGTTTTCTCTCATCTGTGGAAGCTAGAGCGAAAGAAGGGAAAGAAGGCATTGGGGTAGGGGATCAGATATCTTAAGATAGAAGAAAGATCAGTGGAGTAGAATAAGGAGAACGAGTGAGAGGGAAAGAGGAACAGAAAGGGGAAGAACTACAGGCTTATTTTAACAAAACTTGTTATATACATATATAAGTATATCAAAGAGAAGTATACACACAAACAACACATACACAATCTAAAATAAATAAATAAAGGAGTGAAGAGAAGATGAGTTACAGAAGGGAGAAAAGGGGGGCTGAAGAGGGAAGGAAAATGGAAGGGAAGAATGGGGATCAAAATCAAGTTACTTGTATGTATAATTTTGTCAAAAAGAACCCAAATACTACATATAATTATAATACTCTAATAAAAATTAAGAGGACTCAGAATACATGCATGCACTATAAGTTGCCTGTTGTCTATTACCTCACACACTCAAAGATACAAGATATTCTTCTTTTTTTTTTTAAAGAATTTTAATATTTATTTTTTAGATATCGGCGGACACAACATCTTTGTATGTGGTGCTGAGGATCGAACCGGGGCCGCACGCATACCAGGCAAGCGCGCTACCGCTTGAGCCACATCCCAGCCCCCAAGATATTCTTTACATATAGAAGCAGAAACCTGGTACCATCTAAACATCAAAACATTCTCACTGGGGCTAGAGATGTAGCTCAGTTACTAGAGTGCTTGCCTTGCATATACTAAGGCCCTGGGTTCAATTCCCAGCACTACACAAAAAAATTACTCCTTCTATAGATAAGCTATCCTAAACTTTTTAATAAGAAATCTGAGGCTCAGATATATTAAGTAATTGGCCCAAGTTCTCTCAGAAAAACTTTCGCAGATCTGAGTCATCATCCCAGATCCCATGCACTTTTCCATCCTATTACTTTCTCCAAACACAAATAAATCCTGATGATTTTCACTTATTGTTATTATATTTGATTTTATGAATTTATGTTTCCCAGTGCCTATGTTCTCACACTTATGAACTAATGAAGCATTTGCCTTCATAACTATTTGTAGAAATGGACAAAGATGGTCTTTTAAAATTCCTGTTTTATTGTTGAGGAAACAAATGTTCAGGATTGGTGGAAGCAGGCAGAGTCTTAAGTTTTCAAGGAAGAAAGTCAGTCCAACTGATGCCTACAAACATGAAATATTCTGCTGATGAGTTCAAAAATTGATGTGCATATGGTACACAAGATTCTCAAGGCAATTCATTTGCTGTATAGTTTTGTTAAATATGATAAATATGGTGCTCCTTATCTTGAAGGAATTTTGCTACCAGAAAGTACCAGACAATAAGCATTTGATCACTACTGTTAAGTCTACTCCTCTAAACTGCCTGTTCTTGAGATCAGCAGCTTCCAATCAAGTGTAATTGTCAAATACAATTCGTGTGCCACATTCAGGTTCATTTCACTACAAATAAATTTCAATAAGTGTTTTCTGGTGAGACTAATTGTCCTTTACAGAATCACTCTCTTGACAGACATCATTACACATGCAATTTCATCAGTGACTACTAACATTTGGGCAGTTAACATTTTTCTCTACTTAAATTTGTACATTTTTCAATATTTTATTACTTACAGTCAGCCAAAAGAAAGAGAAATAAGCATGCTTGGTTATTGATGTTTCTAGAGCAAATTCTCAATTGCATGCCATTTATTCCCATAAAGCCTAGTAGAACAAGATGTTAGTATCATTTTGCTGAGAATTGTACAATAAAATATCTAATAATGCTGGATGCAGTGAGCTTGCTTATAATCCTGGTGGCTCAGGAAGATGAGGTAGGAGGATCATGAGTTCAAGTCCAGCCTCAAAAACTTAGTGAGGCCTAAGCAACTGAGCCAGACCCTATCTCAAAATAATACATATGGGATATATATGTGGCTGGGGATATGGCTTAATGTTAGGTTGCCCCTTGGTTCAGTTCCCAATATAAAAAAATCTAATAAATAAAAGATAACTTATGAATTGTGAAGAAAAGCATATTATTACTTAGGTATTTATTTCCAAACATTATAGTTCTGATGAATTCTGCACTTATAATTAGATTATCATTCATTTATTTTATGAATTTATTCCCTATGATGTTCTCTAGAGAATTAAGATTTTAAAATATGTACACAGTATCAAAATATAAAATGCATTTTTAAAAAGTGGAGTCAAAACAACAGCAGATGAGGTAGAGAGGGATGATGGGAGGGGAGGGGAGGGGGGAGAGTAGGGGAAAGGAAAGGTAGCAGAATACAACAGTCACTAATATGCCATTATGTAAAAATGTGAGTGTGTAATCGATATGATTCTGCAATTTGTATTTGGGGTAAAAATGGGAGTTCATAACCCAATTGAGTCAAATGTATGAAAGATGATATATCATGAGCTTTGTAATGTTTTGAACAACCAATTAAAAAATATAAAAAAAAATTAAAAAAATAAATAAAAAATAAAAACTGGAGTCAAAATTAACTATGTAGGAAAGCAATTTAAGGCTCAGATTAAGGGTAACACACAAAATATGAAATCTACAAGCTGGGTATGTCTATGATTCATGGCAGCCAATGTGAAGAGAGAATGTTATTACATACAATATTCTCAGTGTCTACAAAATAAAAGATAGTTTTTTTCTGGAAAAAAACAAAGTTTGGGTCTTCAAAGAGAAGGCACAGTATTAGTAACAATTATGCTTTTCATATACAAAATTTATGAGTTCACTTTTTAAAAGGTAGTATCTGCATTCATTTAAACTTTGCCAATTCAGCACTAACTATTCAAATGTAATACTAGCTTGAAAGTGAAATGATTTAATTAAATTACTCATCATCTAGGGTGTTTGTTGTATTTTGTTTATATTGTTGTGGTTGTTTTGTTTCATTAAGAAAACATAGTAGTTGTGGGGATTGAACCCAGGGCCTCCATGCTAGGCAAGCACTCTACTACTTAGCTACATCTCCAGCCTACCATTTAAGTATTTCTAAAAAAAAAAAATATTTTACCTTCTTCACCCATTTTCTTACCAAAAATATTAAATTGAAAATAATACATGACCTTCATTTCTCCCCCTTGTATTATTTTTCCCTCTCCCCTCATTTCCTCTTGTATGTTCTTTTGTATAACCCTGAGGGTCTCCTTCCATTTCCATGCAATTTCCTTTTTCTCTCCCTTTCCCTCCCACCTCTCATCTCTGTTTAATGTTAATCCACTTGAAGAAAAGTGTGAAAGATGATATATCAAGAACTATGTAATGTTTTGAACAACCAACAATAAAAAAAATAAAATAAAATAAAATAAAAAAGAAAAAAAAAAAAAGAAAATAATACATGAAAAGGTGCAAAGTTGAAACAGCTCCATAACTGAAGATACCAATTACCAATAAATTATAGGTTAATCTCCAGAAAGAATTTACCCTTAGAAAAGATGGTCTTAACTGAAGTAATATAGTATAATATAATAATATATAAGTAATAATATATATGTAATACAATATGATAGAAGCCAACCCAAGCATAACCCATTAAGGAAGAGGAAAATATTATTCCACTCACCAACTCCTCATACCCCACTATCAGATGACTGAAACCATAACTAAAGACCATGTAGATAGGATCTCAAGTTTCTTCTTCCTGGGAGCTGCTTTATGAGTCACACAGCATCTTCCCTGTTCATCCCATTCTGCTCCTGATACAGTATAGAGATTAATAATATGGCAAATGTGTAACAAGCAAACTACATCACATACAAGACTAATGAAATTGTCAGCAAGGATAAGCCAAGAGAAAAGGCATTAAATGTGACAGGCTGTCATTTTGTAGTATATTCATGTTTTTGTGGCAAATAGGTAAAATACAAGTCCATTTAAAAATGGGAAATTGACAAAAATATAATCACTAGATCTTTTTAAGAAAGCATATATACTATAACAAATAAGCAAACCAATAAAGTGTTAGAACTGGAATAAGCAAACTTTTCTCTGTAAAGAGGCAACAGTAAATATTTTAGGCTTTGCAGGCCACTATGCAGCTGAGCCCTTGCAGCATGAAAGCAGTCAGAGGCAGTTCAAGTTTCAATCAAGCTTATTTGCATACCAAGTATCTAGACAAATTTGTTTCCTAGGACATAATTTACTAACCTATTATATGGAAGATTTGAATAATATAATTAATATAAAGTATTGAACAGAATGCAAATATGGATGACCTATATTGTAGGCTATATATATGTGTGTGTGTGTGTGTGTGTGTGTGTGTGTGTATTTTGAACATTTCATTTATATGACTTTAAGTATACTTTTATACCAGTACCTATAATACAATAAAATGGAAAATCATTTATTAGTTTCCTCAAATGACTCAGTAAATTTGTACAATGGAAAAATATGTAATCTCAATTCTGTGACAATATTGCAGTAAATGTAAAAAAAAAGGCATATTTAAACAGAACCTACCCACACATATGGGAGATAAACAAACTTCCCTAATGAATACATGTGGAGCTAAAGAGAAAACCAAAATAATCTTTTAATATTTAAATTACAGCAAAATATGAGTATCTGTGGTCTTATAACTATGCCAGCAATTAGGTATATCAATCATTTTTATCTTTGCTATGATAGGTGAGGAACTGTATTTTGTTATTGTTTTAATTTGCATTAGTTTATTTATTCATGAATCTGAATATTTCTTATATGTTTACCGAGCATAGTTATTAAAGAAATAGATATAGAAGAACATTTTCTCATTGGATATTAACATCATACTTAATGATGAAATATTAAATTAGAAAAAATAATATCACTTTGAAAATAAAGTCAACACAATAAAACATTATTAAAATATGTATAACTATTAGAAAAGAAGACAAATAATTTCATTTATAAGATTTATGGTGATAATTAAAGAATAAATTGAAAATCTATTTTAAAATGCTAGTTCCTGTATATTCCACACATTTCTTTGTTTCTTTTTATTCTTAGTTGTAGTTGGATGCAATACCTTTGTTTTATTTATTTATTTATTTTTATGTGGTGCTGAGGATCAAACCCAGGGCTTCACACATGCTAGGCAAGTGCTCTACCACTGAGCCACAACCCCAGCCCTCCACACATTTCTTACTTATGTATTTGTAAAACCTGCTAAGGAATCAAGCAAACAGATATTAAAACATTGTCATATTTGAGGAAAAACTGAAAAGGTGATTATTAAGAGCAGAATAGATGACCCTGAAAAAGATCAAACTGCTAATTTATTGCATCATACATTCATGTGCTATACTTCTGTTATACTGGGATACTTTACTTCTTTCTGTTCTAAGAACATATAGAGCCATTTCAGTTTTCACATTCTTTTATTTTGCATCCCTCTAAAATAATTTCTTCCTTTTTGTTGTTTGCCTGGCTTTTTATCTTTTCATATCTCATATCATGGCTTCAGAATCCTTCCTTGACCATCTGTCTAAAATAGCTACTCCACTGACATCACTGTTTCCTATACTAGTGATTTTCAAAAGTGTTTCTGGACCTGCAGCATAAGCATAATGTGGCAACTTGTTAGAAATGCAAATTCTCAGGCCTCACCTCAAACCTACTAAATTAGAAACTCTGAGATTGGGCCCCAGCACTCTGTTTTAAGAAGCTTTCAAAGTGATTATAATGGGCACTACATTTTGAGAACCACTGCTCTACTGTGTTTCCCTATATTATTTATTTATAGCTATTGTCATAGTTTCAATTTGCCTCATCTATCTGTCTATCTTTTCTGTCTGTCTTATACCATTATACACTACAGGAGGACAGGGACTTTTATTTTGTTCAGTGTTGTGTCCCTATACTGAGAACAGTACCTGTGTGACACACGAGAAGTGTCAAAAAATAATTGTTGAAAATTATTCCAAAATATTAGCAATAATTACTTCTGGAGGTGAGATTCTAGATATGTATTTAGTTTCTTCACAATATGTATACATTTTCTAAATTTTAATGCATAAGCATATATCATTTTATAATTATAAAAATAAATTATATCATAAAATCGTATATATGTAAGTTTGTATTTCCCATTTTTATAGCATCAGAGCAGTCTACTTTAGCCTCTGTTGGAGTTCCATGATTTCCATAGTAACCAAATCTGCAATACTATCTTAATATTGAATTTAGCATTATTATGATAAGTTTCTGAATAGCATCTGGAGAGGTGAGTAATTTAAAATCCAAGCTCATACTTTTAGTTACACTTGGCTGTTTTAGAAGCAAGTGACCTTTCAAATGGCATGCACATGTTCTTTTGCTTCAAACTAAAATTTTTCAAAATGCCTCTTTTCTAAAATACTCTATTTAAATATATCCTGAACCCCAATTTAAAGAATAATGATTAATAAATAATCTTACATAAGTACTCCTGAGACCTACTGTAGCAACAACAATAACATAATCCTCATATTTAGAACCATTCATAATATTAGTAGGTTGATACAGATTCTTCTCCTACTGAGGTATAATAGTTCGATTTGGAATGATCACTCAAGAAAATCATTTAATTGAAATAAAATTTGAATAGTTCTTCTGAAAAAAAATGAGTTCCTAGGATACTGAAACATTCTGCTTCATTTTCATGATCACATACCTTTGCTCCAACTACTTTAAATAAGTATAATTAGGTAACACTTTTTCAGTAAAAACTATGTATGAGTTTTTTGGCAACTATTTTTCACTATATTTGAAAGAATGATAAATTATATTTAGTCATAATCTAAACCTTAACTCCCTGTGCAACCTTGGGAACACAACTGTACTTCTTTGGATCTTACTTTCCTCATCTTTAAAGAGAATGGATTTTATTAAGTGAACTCTTCAGCTCTTTCTCCAGCTTTTTCATTGAGAGCCATCTCTATTGTTCACATTGGGTTTTCACTATGGTGACTGTCACTTGCTAGTATTTTAGTTAGTCAATAAGAATTTGAGATAATCTGAGATGAAAAAAGGAATAAGGCACTATTAGTGACCCTTAGCTAACCTGACTTTATTATACACCAGTTGGAATACAGAAATAAAAGAAAAAAACCTTAACTTGGTGATAAGAGGAAATGTGCTGAGAGATTACCCTGTGTCAGGCACTGCTTTGTATGTTTTATATCTATTCACCTATTTATCCTGTCAAAATCTCTGTGAGCCAAAACTTAGTATTGTCCTCATTGTACTGATGAGAAAACAGAGGGACAAAGTGAAAATACACAAGGTCATACAAATGGCAAGTGTCAAAGCTAGGGTTCAGACAGAGGCAGGCAGACTCCTGAGTTCATGCTCAAATTTACCATTCTCTGCTACAACCTCCAACCAGGCCAGCTTTCCTAAGTTCCTTCCAAGTACCCACAGATGACTTGGCAGGAGCTCAATGATGATTCTGCCCTACTTTGGGGCAAAGCCTCAAGGAGTCTCAGTAGCTGTAGCTTTGCTTCTGCTTATGACTTTTAGAACTGGCTACACTCCACTCACCTATCCTCCCTTGCCTCCAGGTCCTTTCAGTGAGATTCTAGACTGTCTTATCTAAAGACAAAAGAATAAACATAAATACAGGCCATTATTACAAAGAGAGAAACAATGATAAACTCTCTATAGCTTTGCATCCACTTCCTGAGTCTGAATTTCTCAGTTGATTTCTTCCATGTGAGTATGTTTAGTTTACTTGTATAAATCATAATAATAAATTTATAATAATAAATAATAATTATTTCCATTGTACTTCAAAATATCAAATGTTTATGGTGCATCTAGCATGTCAGGCACAGTTCTAGATACTGAGGCTATGAAATGAATAAGATGTAGCCTTCACTTTCAAGGAGCTCACAGAATAGCAAGGGAGACAGATATATAAACAACTCAAACAGGCAAATGACATTAAAAGAGAATAACTACATGCACAGAGGACAGAATCATTAAGTTTGCTTAGGAAAGACAAAGCAGTTATGCATGGATACATGGTATGTATATTATCAAGACCATGAGTTTTGGAGTCAGAACTTAATTTAACTTGACTACTTTTTGTGACCTTGTGACAATATATATAAATTCTCTCAAGTATTGGCAGAACTGGGAGGTACAACAAAGTTTAAATTAGAAAGAAGCACTTAATATATGCCTGTCATCAAGTTGGTACAAAGTAAGTAATTGATACTAAGAATATCAGGAAAATCATCATGGAGAAGAAAACAGTTAATATAGTATTTGAAGAAGGCATATGAAATGATAAGGAGGTAGTCTTTCAGTTAAAAAATATCATAAAACATGGCATGAAGAAAAGAAAAGTTATGTTCTTTAAATAAACAGAAAATAATTTTCTGTGACTGCTATGTATTTTAGAGGTTTGGGGTTAGAATGAAGAGAGATCTTGAAAGACAATCTCTCATCAGATTGATAAAGGCCTTGAAAAGTCATGATCAAAAGATTTTAAACTTTGGACTATAGGAAAAGCAGAATAATAGAAGAAAGTTAAATATGGAGTAGAGTGGAAAGATGAAATATCATCTCATATATATTTGAAATGCCTCAGGAAGTGAGTGTGATCATCCTTAAGATTACGTGGTTATCCCTGAGTAAATCTCTTTCAGAAAGACTTTAATTCAAGGAAAAAGAAACCTGAGGAGACATCTGCCAACCAGCAATCATTAATTCAGTCTACATTCTCTAGTCACAATTCTCAAAATTGTTCACTAATATATTTTCTAAAATAATCATAGTCCAGCAGGGAAAATAGTCTACTGGTTCAGTATTTTTAATTCAGAAATAAGGGAGAAAACATTTGATTATTAGCCCATCTCAAACTTGAAAGATATAATGAATTTTTATCACTTAAAAGAGCTCATATTTTTCATTAATATAACCATCTAAAATTTTTGAAATATTTCCAAAGGCTATGCCACCAAGCTACAGATCATGGGGAAGGTTGATCTTAGAAGCTTACCTAATTTTGGCATTTGCCTCCCCATCCTTGTCCCAGGAATTCCAATAGCTAGTGTACAATTTTTGGAGCCAAACTCAGGTCCTGTTGACATTGCTTGAGCTCCAAAATCCATCAGCCACAGTTCAAGAAATTTCATTACCCTTTCCCAAAATGTCTTAGGATTTAACTCTGGACATTCCCGTCTGTGGTTGAGAAATATGACAACAATTACTTATGACTCAGGGCACAATACAACTAATACCCAGGGTGACCTGAATTCAGGCTCTCTCCATCCTCAGGCCCCATTTTTCAGTGCTAAGAAGGAGGGTGTTGAAATGCAGAATCTGAGAGGATCCACTCACTGCTGATATTCTCAACTTCAGTTTAAACACTTAAGGACTCCTATTAACTTTGGAAATAAGGCAGTTGATGCACTGAGGAAAAACATAGCAAAGAAGTATGAATGGTCTTTGATTTGTTGTACACAAATGGAGCACAATTTTTCACTTCTCTAGTGGTTGACACTAAAGGAATATCAGGCACGGTTAGCTTCTCACTACATTTCACAGACATGTAGCCAATGAGTGGATTTAATACTGCAATGAATTAGAAAGAATAATTCAGCTAAAAATTGGAAGACATGGGTTCTAGTCTTGAATAGTAAGAGTAATTAACTATGTCAAATATTAACAAGACAATTTAAGTATTTGAGCCTTAGCTTGTTCATCTACAAAATGAGAAGGGTCGACTAGATGGTCTTCAATGTTCCTCCTGGTTCCAAGTTTCTATGGTTATTGAGCAATTCTTTCCCCCATTTTCTTTGTGTTACCTGAGTTTCTGGGACTCTAAATGATTATATTTTCCCATTTATAAAAGGCTTTTTTTGGGGTACTGGATATTGAAACCAAGGATGCTGAACATTGAGCCACATCCCCAGCCCTTTTTATTTTTTATTTAGAGACAGGTTCTTGCTAAGTTGTTGCTTAGGGCCTCACTAAATTGCTGACGCTGGCTTTGAACTCGTGATCCTCCTGCCTCAGCCTCCTGAGCCACTGGAATTGCAAGCATGTGCCACTGTGCCCAGCTATAAATTGCTTTTAATATTCATTTAGAAGATGCATTTTAATTAATCAAAATGTCAAATGTACTTTTTGGACATTTACAAAGATAGACATAATTTTAAACTCATTTATTCTGTGTTTGACTATTCTATAAAGCATTTCAAAGCACATGGTCATGTGGGAAATGAAATATACAGGCATGCATTAATGAGCAACATATCAAGGAGTCTGGAAACTCTTCAATTAATCTGTTTTCCTGACCGTTCTCTCAGGTTTCATCCGATTAAAACCTTCCATCTTTCTTCTGACAAGACAACTTATACTTCACTAATAAATCAACAAACCCCTCAAACTTAGTGAAAATAGAATAACTCTCTAAATTAAATAAACCTTCCACATAGGTGTATATAGAGTCATAAACCTTGACCTAATCTCATGATGAAGTCAGTAAGAATGTCTTTTTTCATGACTACATCAGAAGTAGCTTAGCAAAACCTAGAGGCAGTTTTCATATCTCCACAGGGAGCTTCTTAAAACAGTGGGGTAAGTTCTATAGCCAAACATCTCCTGAACTTTCCCTACAGGGATAAGACAAAAACTCTAGCCCAGACTCTGTGGTACTATCACAATTTCAGATATTTTTTTTTCCCTACAAACATACTATTCCAATATTCTGGTATTCAAACTACTTCTATGAACATATGTCTCTTATTCTCAAAAATAAAGCACAAGTCTTTTATGTTTTCACTTTGCTATGTTCCACTAAAACTGGAGGTATATTCAGATGTAACGTATTATGAAAAAGAGAGCAATCTTGCTATGAATGATTATAAACGTGCTTATTTTCGAAGGTATTATTATTATGGTTAAGATATGAGATGTCCCCAAAAATCTCATGTGTGACACAAAGCAGGAATGTTTAGAGGTGAAGTTATTGGATTGTGAGTTGTAACCTGATCAATGAATTAATCCACTGACTTGGATTTATTATTTGGTAACCACAGGCAGTTACAATGTGGCAGGAAGAGGTAGGTCACTGGTGCCTTTGAGGTTTATATTTTGTCCCTGGTGAGCAGAGCTCTCTCTGCTTTCTTATTTTCAGGAGCTGAGCTGCTTTCCTCCTCCACACCCTTCTTCCAGGATGTTCTCTCTCACTGTGGGGGCCTAGAGCTATGGACTCAGCCATCTATGGACTGAGACATTTGAAACCATATCCAAAATGAACTTTTTATCTTCTAATTATTCTTGTCAGGTCTTTTGGTCACAGTGATGACAAAGCTGTCTAAAACATGCTTAAAAGCAAAATCCTTCCCACCAGAAATGGGAAAGAACTGGAACAAAGGAGACTAATGTGACAGAAAATTCCATTCTAACACCTTTGCACAGTCTTGATTGTTGTTTTGCAAAACACAGTCAGGTCAGTCCAGAGGAAATCTCTTCATACCCTCCAAGACTATCACCTCACAGGTGCAAGTAGCTTAATTGACTCACAGTGAACATCAGCTGTAAACTTGAGGGAGTGTGAAATGCTGCACAATACATGATGCAATCTGAGAGAAGCCTGGGGAAAGCAGAAGCAACATTGAAACCAGACCTGGAGTTTTCTTGGCGGTTATACACAAACATGCCAAAGGAAAAGTATGGATAATAACATCTGTACATAGTAATTATGAATACATAGATTCTCTGAAAATCATTTAAGCTTGAAAAAAAACTAGAATAACAAAACAGCAAGATGATATTCAAAGAACTATTTTATATATAGCAAATAATTTTAAATATAAAGAAATTTAATGGAGGAAACAAATGATTATTCTTATATTAATATAAAGGTTGCAGAATCATAAATCAGCAATGGATAAAAGGGAAATGATAAAATATGAGTATGGGTTGTCTTCTATTATTGTATTTCCCCACATTTTGAGGCATATGTTTGCTACAATGGAAACATAACATACAGAAAATCTGAATCTTCAGAATACACAAAACTGCAAGTATTTAAATTTCCACCCCTTTTCTTTCTAAATCTGGGCAACCAGAATATTGTTTCTGCCAGTTCCAGTATTAGGCAGGAAAAGATTTAATAATTCAGTAAGCAGGATTTTCCCCATCTTTAAATGACATTTTAAATCAGGTTTTACTGCATGCTGGATTTCCCCCCCCAGCCTTAATACACACAATAAGAAAGAGAAAGAATTAGCAAAACCAGCATTGTGTTCTTTATTAAGAAAAAAAATAATTCAAAGATAAAAAATTATATGTCAAAATGCATAACCTATGCCTATTTAATGTGCAAGTTCCATTTGATTATTTGAACAAAGAATGAATTTCTAATATAAAAATAGACTTGCATTAAAAAATAAATCATTTCCAGTACCCAAACCCCCAGGAACATAATTGCTATGCATATAGATCTATAGTCAGCCTATATTTGACTTGCACAAGAAAAACTTCTAAATAACTACTTAATGTACCTAAATATACTAAAAGCCCCATCTACAAACTTTGTCTACTACAAATAACCTTTGCTTGTTGCATTTAAATACGCGTCCTGGTGCCCTAGGAAATAAGAGAAATTCTTAACTATGCCATTCACTATTTACTTGATGGACTTGAAAAATTACTAAACAGAGAGTTCTGTATATCACACCAGATATTATTCGGTTCAAAACTTTGGAGCCAGAAACTATGTAAAAATGTCAGACTCAGCACCTTCTCTGAGTATTTATGAATTGTGGAGAAGAAATTTCTCTATAGAATCTATGGTCATTGTCTCAGTCTAGAGGCTTACTATCAAGTCATTCCTTTGTTGCAGGGCCCACTACAGGAGCAGCCACATGATGGCACTACATTCTTTGGAACAGTTTCCAAGAGCCCTTCCAATAGGCCTTCCAGCTATGCCATTTACTGAATTCTTACCCTCCCCTTCCCTTCTTATATGATCACACCCACTTTAGGCAGCATCCCCCACACTTCACTTAGAAAAGCCTGAAAATAATAAAATGCAACCTTTACACTTTAGGAGTTACAGGCTACTTGGGAAGCTGACATGTTTAGATAAATAAATAATACAAGGTAAAAAATGTAACAGTTCCTTAGGAAATTTGTATTGTTCAGGAAAAGGAAAAAAAATTCTTTTCAGCTGAGAAGAGTAAAGCAAATTTGATAGAGGTAGAAGCAGGGATATTTCCTTTTGTATATCCTCTTAACAATACAATAAAGTCAGTGTCCCCTTTATTTCTCTTTAAGAAATGAGGAAACTGAGCCATAGAGGGGATGAGTAATATCCTCAAGTTTTCATAGTTGTTAAATATAAGCACCAGGACTTGAGCCTAGGTGATATTTCATCTCTGTCTGTACCCTTAAGAAGGAACTTTATTATTTTTTCCTTTGTTAACATATTAAATACATGAATTTGATCTTAATGGTAAGATTTGGAATATAATAATGGCAGGAGAGTTCAAGTGGAGGCTTTAATATTAATATTTGTATAGAGGAAAATATGGGGGGCACATAAGACAGAAAAAGAGTTTTAATTTGAGTGGCATATAGAATGAATATAGAAAATTGGTGGTACAAAAGGTATAAGTTTGGAAAGTATGTGGACATTAGATAGTGTTGGAGCTATCATCTCCCCATCATTCTTGACTAAAATTGAGTCCTCTGTGGCTTCCTTCATACCTTGCTCACCACATGCAATCTTTCAATGATTTTTCTTGAATTCATCCCTTCTCCATTTCCCCTGCTTCTGGTGCAGGGCTTAATAAGCACTTGCTCAAATTACTAAAAAAACACACAATTGAGATCTTTGCCTCCTTGCACATCCAGGAGCAGCAATGCTCACAAAATGCACACTGATAGCCACACTGCTCAGTACAAGCTCTAATGACATCCCTGGTTGGAAGTGCAAAGGCTTGACAAATTTTTCCCAGTCAATTTTATATTGTTCTTTGGACTTCTGCAGTTGGTTGTTCTGAGATCAGAGTAACAAAGGTTTTTTTGTAAGCTAACTGGCTATATTTGGGCAAGGATTCTAGATTGAAACTAAGAGAAATCTGAAGCGAGATTCAGTGATGCAAACCTGAGACACTTTGCCATCCAAATGCCAAAGGGAGGCCCCAAAATGGAGTCCTTAGAAGGCTTTCCATTAGCCAAGACCTGGCACCCCAAAGACATGAAACTTTAGGGAAACTAGAAACAATGCATTTGGTATTAGCATTTGAGTTATTACAACAGACAGTGAAGAAAACTTTGTTCAAAATGGCTTTGACATGGGCAAGTGGGGGCCAGAGCAGGGGAGATACAGCCAAGCAAACAGACAAAGCATAGTGATGCAGCTGCCAGAAAAATTGGCAGATACATGTGAAGCATAACCTTGAGGATTCCTCAAAATAACAAGAGACTTTAAGAGAGTTAATTCACAATCATCAATCTTGTGGAGATTCATGCTATTCACATAAGGATTTTTTTAAATGTGACTTTTGGAGATTTTTGTCACTAGAAACTGTCAGGCAAGTCTTCATCCAAGCAAGGACAGAAAACTTTTTCTACATTTTCTCAGCTTCACAAAATGAATATTTGTGGCAAAAAAAGAGTATGTCAAGGTTTGAGACACTGATGAGGCCATGTTTGATAATGATCTGGGTCACTGTGTTACAAAGTTATATGCACAGATGTGGTTTTGTTTCTTTATCTTTGTCTGATAAATTGAGTTTGGACTACATTCTACTAGAACAAATGGCCACCTTACCTTTTTTTCCTTCTTTTTTGTGTCATGCTGCCATATGGTAATCTGAGTTAGAAACTTGTGTCAGTGAAGTAGGCCAGGAGATGGTGATCCCACTTGTTTCTTTTAATGCATAAACTACAAAGAGTATACTATGTGATCTGCAGTCTGTTGGTGATACTAACTGGGTTTAGAGGGAGGGAGGAAGAAGTAATCTCAGTCCCCAGCATTATTAAAGTAATAATGCATGTTAGTCATTTTTAGGTACCAAGTTCACAATCTATTGCAAGGATCCATAGCTTGATTACTGGCAATAAGGCTTCCAAGTCTAATAGAATTAAAATTTTGTCACCCCAAGCTGTGCATCTATCCTCTGAAGTGAGGCTTCCTCAAAAAAATGGTTTGCCTAAGTTTCAAGCTATTGACTTGAAATATGTGAGATGCTTGTCAAAAGAAAACAAAATATAACTAGTGTTCTCATTACTGGAAATGACAGACTTTCTAGGTGGAAATTTCTTGATTTTCTACAATTTATTTTATAGCCTCTCTATTAGTCAGGGTTCTCTAGAGGAACAGAACCAACAAGATATGTATATGTATGATTATCAAAGGGGATTTATGAGACTGGTTTGCAGTATCTGAAACTAGAGAGTCTCACAGAGGCTGCCTGCAGGATGGAGAGCTGAAGGAACAAGTAGCTGCTCAGTTCAAGAAGCTGGGGCCTCAGAATAAGAGAGACGCATGACATAATCCCAGTCCACAACTGAAGGTCTATGAACTCCCTATAGAACTTCTGGAGTCCCATGTCCTTGATGGTAGCAGCAGGGGAATCCCCCTCTCAAGAAGAAATCATCTTATATTTGCCTAGCCTTCCTCTTTCTTCTGCTCTTGCTACATTCAACCAACAATTATGCTGCCCAATTTCAGGGGGGTCTTCCTCCTAATTTTGCTATCCCACATGCCAGTCATCACTGAAAGTACCCTCATCAACACACTCAGAAGCAACTTCATTCTGGGCATCAATCAAACCAATCAAGTTGACAATACCAATTAACCATCATAGCCTTCAGTCAATTTCTCTCTGGGTGAACTTGGCTACCCCATTTCAGCATCTCAGATGATCAGTCTAGCAATTCTTCTTCAGTGGTTTAGATAATGAATCTCAGTCCCCTTTAGTGTCTCCTATAATGCTAATCTTGACATGTGGAAAAAGAAACTTTGACCTCTATAGACCATTCTTAGAGCAATGTTTCTATTAACAGAAATTCATCTGAACAGAAATTTAAATACTTACCCATTAGTGCCTATAATGAGGTTCAAGTTCTTATTTTACAAAAACTGTTATAAAAGCTCTGCTGCCATTTATTCGTCATTTTGCACCACTCTCCTGCACTATTGACCAGCTCTTCACAACTAGCTCCTGATATGTTGCAACTTCCTACATATATAGCACCTAGTGATGGATGATGTGGGGGTGTATTGGGTAGGAAATAGTTCTTCAGCCCTATATTTACTTTCTTAAAAAAATACAACTGTTCCTGTTTCTCATTAGGATGTAGAAAATTCATATTATTTTTTATTCACCTGGCATCTACTCTTTTAACATCTGCTATGTCCTGGATATGCATCTAGGAATTAAGGGCATAGCTCTGAGCAAAACAACAAAGGATCCTCATGATGCTTATGTTCTAATAGAGGAAATAATAAGATTGTAAAAACTAGTAATGTTTGTCCCTTTACTCTCACCTCCTGGACATCCATGAGGGACCAGCACCAATTTGATTTAGTCTCTCCCAGAAGCTAATCCTTATATCAAGAAGTGAAGATATATTTAAAAACCCAGGTTACAAAAGTAGTTCCCAATTAGAAAATATATCTATCACTACTTAATATCATCATAAAAATGAAACTCTTTTTCTATTTGCCATTTCACTTTATGTATCTCTCTCAGGAATCTCACAAAGATTAGGACATCTGGACTAAACTTGGATTACAACACTCTTGGATCCTTGAACTAATACCATTCAATTACTCTCAAATCTCGTCATTTCTGAGACACTTTAATTTGTAGTCCCTGCCTAGTATGACATGAATATTCAGGTTAACCTTATTTTTTTCTAATTATTTCTTCTTAAGATTTTCTATTTCCCTATATGGCTATCTTTTTCAAATATGCTGTCATGACTTCACATTTTCCATTTCTTCTTGAAAAGTTCTCTCCCTTCACAGAAGATTTCCTAAAAGTATTTGAGATTGGAAGCTTCTCTCCCATAACTACATCCAACCAACAGTTACTTACCTCTGCCATCTTCAATGCCAAATAGCATTTATGCATTATTTACTTAATAATTACTGAATGTAAATAGCACATGGGATATACTGTCCTAAGTGCCAAGAATATAGGAGTGAATATCGGAAAACATCCCTGCTGTAATGCAGCATATTCTAGTGAGAGGACTAAACATAACACATTAGTTGGTAATATGTGCTATACAGGAATATCAAACAAGGTGAGGTGTGTAGATATTAATGGACGGAATACATGGGATACTATTCACTGTCAGGTGGCATTGATCCTTCTCTGTTTTCCATTCTCAGTAGAAAAGCTGTTTCTAGTCCATAGAGCTGAGGTTAAGTCCTAAACTGGCTAAAAATCCAGGGACTCAGGCACAGGAAACTATTAGCTAAGTATAAGCCTTTGACAAATGACATTTTTTGCTCTATTTTCTGATACTTATATTGTTGTTTTCCAGCTCTTTTGTCTCCCATTTCCATAAAGGGCATGCCAAGTGCTCCTTGTAACCCAGCCTTTACTTCCACAATGTTCTGTTTTGCCCTTGTTGACCTGCCCTTCTGACATACACTTCATCTTGGTAACGCCTTCTGCAGTTTCTTGCAAAGGTCATTTCCAGCTTTACCAATGAAAATGCAAGAGAAATAAGTTGACTCAGTTCATCTTTTAAAGCTCATATAAATCAGTAGGAAAAAAACTGGGCTTTAGAGTTCCCAGACTCTCATGGAAGCCTCTTCAGTCTTACTTCATCTCAGAAATATATCTTTGAATTATATTTTGCTTTTTGAAATGCTGGCTTTAATCCACAGCAGTTACTTTCCTATTTGTTTCATTCACTCCTCAAATATTTTTATTAAAAACTCCTTCACTTCATGCTGTTATTTGTTTTGAGGTAAAACTAATCTGTTTTTTTCCTTGGATTCTATATCTGGGTTTCTTCTCTTTGAAATTTTATATATTCTAGGGAAATGTAGGTTTAGTGGAGTGAAAATTTATGTAAAAAGAGTTTTGAATTGTAATTAATAAATTGATGGCTTCCCTTGAGAAATAACAATATTACATATTCAGAAACCATCTGATAGTATTCCCACATGGTCCTTCTTCCACCACTGTGTATCAGGAACTTTTGTTTCAAATCTATAATTATTCTACCACACAAGGCACTCCTGCTCTAAGAGCTCAAGGCCAGTACTTCACTAAGCTATAAAAAATTGATATAGCTAAATTTCCAGTTCAAAAGTATTGCTCAGTCTTAAGCCCCTTCATACTTAGGTAACTGTTTCACACTTAGGTTAGTATTTCTTGAAATGTGACATGAGGATTAGATCACCAGCAATAGAATTGCATATTGTGCTGATAACATATGTGTAAATTGGAACCCTATCCCATACTTGCTGGAAAAGGGGGCAGGGAACAAGGATCAATGCTTTCTAAGTTCCCAAGGTAATTCTAATGTACAATAAATTTTGAAAACCAGTGGATATAGCATAAAGTGTAAGTAAATTTACATAGACAACCAGGCTGCTACTGTTTGAATATACTGTGTCCCCTCTGAAAACTTTCTTGAAGTTTAATTCTCATTATGAGGTATTAAGAGGATAAAAATTTAATCTAACTATGGAGTTTAGAGGTGGGGGTGCTTTTTGGTTGGTGATTTTGATTATATGAATTAATCAGGGTGCAGGTTCCACCATGTGATGCCCTGTGCTTCCTTAGGACTCTGCCAGAACAAGAAAGGCTATCACCATATACTGTTCTACAGTGTGGGATCAGAACCATGAACCCAAATCAACCTCTTTTTTAATAATTTACCCTGAGTCTATCCATGGTATTGTGATATTAGCAGCAGAAAAATGGAGTAACATCTGCCTCTCTAGCCTTATCTCTGTGATATGTTAGCACATTTTATTTATTCATCAAGTAATCCATTGATTACTGAACAAATATTTATTATATACTGTAATATATTCAGCATTATTCCAGACTCTGAGATTATAAGGGTGAGCAAGACAAATTTGTTTCCACTCATACTTTCACATTTATTTCATGCATCCTTACTTATCCCTTAAACCAAGTGACTCTATAATGTCTTCTTAATCAGTATAATGTTCCTGAGTGATAAAATTCTATGCCCCATGAACTTTTCTATAGTGTTGAATATCTTGTGTATACCTCCAATCCACTTCTCTTTCCTGACCTCCAGAGTTTTATATCTATCTTCTTGTTGGATATTTTCACTAGAATCACCCATATTTACCTTCAACTCACTGTGCCAAAGAGCAAGTAGACAAATTGCTTTCCCTTCTACCTCCTTGTGATTCCCCAGTGTCTACTTTTCTCAGTCAAAAGATTGTCCATCAAATTAAGTCTGTCATCTCCTGCCTACCCTCCTTAATTTCTACAATATTATCTGTCAATTCTCCCTAGTTAATTTGTAAATTATTCTTTTCTCCACTGCCACTAGCTTAGAGTAGGATACCATCCCTGCTTACCTAAATTAAAAACAACATTTTTACCTAATTCATTGTTTAACTTTTTTTTTAATTATAAAAGAAACACTTGTTTCTTGTTACAAGTTAAAAGATACACATTTGTAAGAAAATCAATAGTCTCTCTTTTGTTTTCCTATTTTCACCCTCTGAAATAATTTATATTAATAGGCAACATTCTCTTAACTAGTATTCCCAACATCAAAATTGCACACACCCCATTCATTTTACATTGCAAAGCCTCATAATGATTGATTTTGTATTGCATGTGAATTATCTGCTGTTATGGATTGAATGTCTTGTATTCCACAAAAGTTCTTATGTGAGATATCAAAGAACTTTCAGAGGAGAAATGATTAGATTACAAGAGGTATAACGTAATAAGTGGGTTAATCCACTGATATGCATATACTGGTTGGCAACTTTAGGAAGGTGGTAAGGGGGTGGAGTTGGTAGGTCACTGGAAATGTGCCCTTGGGGTTTATATTCTCTCCCCTGTGAGCAGAGCTATTTCTGCTTTCTGATTGCCATGTCTCAAGCTGCCATCCTCCTCTTGGCCTTTCTTTCATGATGTTTTGCTTCATCTTGGGCCCAGTGCAATAGAGTCAGGAATCTATAGACTGAACCTCTGAAACTGAGAGACAAAATACACATTTCCCCCTCTATGTTGTTCTAGTTAGATATTTTCATCACAGCAATGAAAAAACTGACTGAAATATGCACTCTCCTGATTACCTATAGTATAAATGTATCATGGATCATATTATTTCCTCTATAATCAACAAACATCAACATAATGGTAAGTAATAATCACTGACCTTGTAATGTGGAGTTCTTATATAAAATAATTGTGTGTATATATATATATATATATAATATTTATTGTTATTATACACACACATACACAATCTTCATTTGTCTTCTTGGAATGGCAAAAGGAGAAAAAGAGAAAATAGCCGCACTTCTTACTATATGACAGATTCTATGTTAAATGTTTTTCATTAAATTATTTTTTCTTAGTAGGCCCTAATCTTTATCATGTGGGATTAGACCCCAACTTCCTTACTAAGATTCCTATAGTATAAGAGTTAAAACCAAGAATCAATAAATGGAATGGACTCAAACTAAAAAGTTCCTTCTCAGCAAAAGAAAAAATCTGTGAGGTGAATAGAGAGCCTACAACTTGGGAGCAAATTTTTGCCCCTCACACATCAGATAGAGCACTAATCTCTAGGGTATATAAAGAACTGAAAAAGCTAAACACCAAAAAAATAAATAACCCAATCAATAAATGGGCCAAGGGAGTGAACAGACTCTTCTCAGAAGAAAATATACAATCAATCAACAAATACATGAAAAAAATGTTCATCATCTCTCACAATTAAAGAAATGCAAATAAAAACTACTCTAAAATTTCATCTCACTCCTGTCAGAATGGCAGCTATTATGAAGACAAACAACAATAAGTGTTGGCGAGGATGTGGGGAAAAAGGTACACTCATACAGTGCTGGTGGGACTGAAAATTGGTGCAGCTAATATGGAAAGCAGTATGGATATTCCTTGGAAAACTGGAAATGGAACCAGCATTTGACCCAGCTATCCCTCTCCTGGGTCTAGTCCCAAAGGACTTAAAAACAGCATACTACAGGGACACAGCCACATCTATGTTTATAGCAGCACAATTCACAATAGCTAAACTGTGGAACCAACCTAGATACCCCTCATCGATGAATGGATTTAAAAAAAAAACATGGCATATATACACAATGGAATATTACTCAGCAATAAAAGAGAATGAAATCGTGGCATTTGTAGGTAAATGGATGGCATTGGAGAAAATAATGCTAAGTGAGTTAGCCAATCCCCAAAAAACAAATGTGGAATGTTTTCTCTGATATAAGGAGACTGATTCATAGTGGGATAGGGAGGGGGAGCATGGGAGGAATAGATGAACTCTAGATAGGGCAGATGGGTTAGAGGGGAAGGGAGCAGGCAGGGGGTTAGCAAGGATGGTAGAATGTGATGGACATCATTGTCCAAAGTACATGCATGAAGACACGAGTTGGAGTGAACATGATTTATATACAACCAGAGATATGAAAATTGTGTTCCATATGTGTAATAAGAATTGTAATGAATTCTGATGTCATGTATTTTAAAAAATGAAATCAATAAAAAAATATTTTTTTTCTCTACGAAAACCTTATCTGGTAAGGGGTATTGTTATTGCCATTTTCCAAATGTGAAATGTGTGATAAATACATTTTCCAAAGTAATCAGTTTACTAATTAGAAAATTATCATTTGAAACAATTTCTACTTGGAGGTATACATCTGAATGCTGTGGTTTGAATGTGACCCCAAAATTCATGTGATCAAAACTTAGTCTTCAAATTTGTATGTTAATGCTATTTGGAGTTTGCTTATTGAAAAAATTAGTATTAAGGGAGTCATGACATCATTATGATTTCATAAGAGGAGAAGGAAGAATGTAAGCTAATACATTTGCTCTGTCTGACCATGTGGCAGCCTCCAAAATGCCATGATGCACCAAGAAGTTCTTCAATAGATGTTGTTCCTATGTTCTTGGACTTTCCAGTTTCCAGAATCAGGATAAAAATAAATCCCTAGTCCTGACAAAGTTTTCAGACTCTTGTATTCAGTTATCACTAAAGAGAAGGGGCTAAAACACTATCCTCACTGAAAAACCTTGTAAAATACTTCAAAATTTAGTTCAAACCAGAGAGACATAAAGTAGAAGAACCTAAGTACATCTAGAGCAATGCCCTTTACTTCATGAATAATACCAGTTATATTGTTTATCCTGAAATGCAGCACGTTAGAATTTTCTTCAGAGTTATTCAACCATCTAACTAATAAACATCTGCTTCTTTTATATGATCACCAATCCATACAATTGACAGTCTTTATTTTTTTGGAATTTCAGATTTCAATCATATCTGAGCTTGTTCCTGGCCTAATGTTTTGGTTAATGCCAACCTTGGCATAATTTCTTCCCTGTCACTCTTTCTTTGTTATAACAACTATTATCTGATTACTAGCCTCTCATAAATATTACCTTATGATATTACAATTGTGATTTAGTGATAACTGCCAGGCACAACTATTCTTGTGAAGGAGTGGAACTTTCTAAAGTATGTAAGCGTACAGGATATGGTTATTTCTGAGAATCAGACCTTCAAAGATTCAAACTGAGTATATATCCTACAATACAAGTCTTCTAACCCAACCTGTTTCTTTTAAGTATTTTACAATTTTGTATTAATTACTAGGCAATAGGATACTGAATGCATAACTACATTATTTTATAAATACCATATACACAGAATGAATTGATTTTAATAAACAAATGAGTACATGTTACTTATGTCTAAGGTTCTATGGTAGATTCATAAGGGAATGAGACACAGAGGAATCTAACATAACACAGGATAGTAGGAAAGGGAAAGAAATGTGCTGTAAATTGAAGTTCAAATGAGAAGGTACCACTTCTGATTTTTTATATCAGGAAAGTTTCATTAAAGTATTATTTCCAGAACCTGTCCCAAAAGGGTGCACAACATTTAGGAGAAGAAATGGGGAAGAAAGTACTCAAAGTACAATTGCCTGATTAAGAGGACAGAAGAGGGAAAACAAAGGATACCTTTGGATAGTAATGAGCAGTACAAGTGTAATTTGAGCCCAAAATAATGTAGGAACAAAATGGAAGATAAGTCTCTACAAAGAAGTGTTATGTGAAGTTTTAAATTCCTTGAGCATTGTAACTTCATCTTCCGTGCACTGATAAAAGTAGAACAGAGAAGTGATTAAAGCTTCATTAGAAAAATAAATCTGGAATGGAAAATGAAATATAATGACATTGAAATAGTAGGCAATTATAGAATTTCAGGCAAAAGACAATTTACTCATGCAAGAACAACTCTTACTTGATTCCCTACAATGGCATCTAATAACTCCACAACATAGAGCAAGTCTGAGCCTTCTCAAATGCTTATCTGATGATGTCTTAATTCTCATCCTTTTCACTGACCTTCCTTGAAAACTGATAACATAGACTTTAATGTTTTTTCCATATATGACTGGCTGTGGGCTTACTTATCATGCTCTGGTTAGAAATAAGGTGTCCCCCAAAAGCTCATGTGTGAGACAATGCAAGAAGGTTTAGAGGAAAAATGATTGGGTAGGAGAGCCTTAATGGAATCAGTCCATTAATCCTCTGATAGGGATTAATTTAGTGGTAACTGTAGATAGGTAGGGTGTGGCTAGAGGAGGTAGGTCCCTGTGTGTGTGCCTTTGGAGTACATATTTTGTGCGTGGTGAGGTGAGTCTCTCTCTCTGCTTCCTGGTGTGTTTTTCTGAGTTGCTTTCTTCATGGACTGAGACCTCTGAAACAATGAGCCAAAATAAACTTTTACTCCTCTAATTGTTCCTGTCAGGTCTTTTAGTCACAGAAGCAAATAGCTGACTTAAGCACACCATAATTAAGTCATTTTTGTTGTTTTTCCTCTTGTTGGACTGAGCACTTCCTAAATCAAGACTTTTGTATCAGCTGCTTCCTTTGTCTGCCATACAATTTGCCCATTCATTATGTGTCTGTCTTCCTTTCCTTCTTCTCACTTCTGTGATTCTTATCTGAGTTCCTTCTTATCTGTTAATCTCTATCTCATCCAATTGTTTAAATCATACTATTTAATACAACTTAAGTTAGGTTTATCTCTTACTTATTCTTGGTCTGTAACTACCCATTAAATCTCAAATGAAATGGAAAGACATCAATGACAGTCTTATCTATTTCTATAAGTCATAGTATTTTGCACAGAGTAGGTGCTCAATAAGTTTTATTAAATAGAATTGAATTATCTGATTCTTTATATAAAGCACTGTAATAGTTACTGAAGAGCTAGCATTGAGTATGACAGTATTCTTTTTGTCAAGGGGTTAATGATCTAGAAAGGTAGTCAAAGAAAATATTTGTGCAGTAGGGACAGAGTAGAGAAATTCAGACAAACTAGAAGACTCTTCTAGTTGTTTAGAAATGGGGAGAGTCTGACAGATATTGTAGTGGAAAATGGTAGAGTATAATTTCACCCTAATTTTTGGATAAAACAGAGAGAGACAGGGAGTGCAAAGAAAACAAAAGGGCAATTGTAGAACATTTTAGAAGAAGTACTCTAGGGCTTGGCAACTGATTGGACATAAGATTCTAAGGAAGAGACAGAAATAGAATGACGATTGAGCTTTTAAGTCCAAGTGATTATAAGAATGGTATTATCATCATCCAATGTAAAGATTTGCTGAGAGCCATTGCCAAGTAGGAATGACACATGGCAATTTCTTTGTCAGCCTACCCAATGTTGCTTAGAGGAAGGACTCTCCATATTGACCCAGGTCATTTGCAGTGACATTGCATGTAAGTGACCTTGCTCAAGGACCAGGGCGGATCCGGGTTTAGGGCGGATCAGTGTTTAGGGCTCTCCTTGGGTTTAGGGCGGTTCCAGGTTTAAGGTGTACCCTGCTGGGAATAGGGCATATCCTGCTGCCTCAGGCTTGCCCGCTCCTTGAGTTCCTGTTGAGTTCTCACGGGATTCAGAGAGTATTTGGCATCCAGAACGTGGATTTCCCCAGAACGTCTTTGTAGAATGCCAGAGTGAGTTCGGGAATAAAGAATTGCTGTTTGAATCTACAAGGCTGTGAGTGGCTCGTGATTTTGTGCCCAGCCAGACTGTGGCAAAGATTTGTATTGAAGGAAGAGAGAAAGGAAACAAAAATATTTATTTATAATTTTCAAAACCATCTACTTGCTTTATTGTGCAGGGTATATGAGGTATAGTTTTGAGTTTATTCAAAATAGAATAATTTTGAAGTTTTGACTTGAGAATAGCCATTTTTCAAATAAGAAGTTTCATGAACAGTGTCATTAGGCTGAGCAGGTCTACAAATAACAAACACTGACCTAGAGGCAGAAGCCTCAACCCACCCATTATTTTTATAACTGCATCACTAATTACATCGTAGTGCATCATACCAAGAGATTTGGAAAACTTTTAAGGAAAAAAATCACATACAGAAAAATATACTTAAATAAAACAAATATTAAGTTGCCTAATTGTGCCCATAAATAAAAGTCAGGAAATTTTTGCTGAGTTTTGGCCATCCTCATTGAATTTCTGAAAAATAAATTTACAGGGTATGTATGGTTTTAAGCGATAAGGTAACCTTCCAGACACAAAATGAACATTTTGAATATTACTTTAAAAGAAATGCAAGTCAGTACAATGGCTAGGTTGACTTGAAGTTTCTGTAAACATTGCTTTGAGCCAACTTTCTACCTTCTGAACCTTCTGGCTTGCCATGATTTATGCTCATGAGTGATGCTCATGTACACATGCCCAATTTTCAATGGCCACTCAGAAAAAATTGGCCTCAGAATATGGGTATACTTAGTGGCTGCCCAGAACTTAATTAAAATTCCCAACTGACTAAGCTCACTTCAAATGGTGCCATAACTAAACTTACTAAAGCTCTTCTGCAGAGAAATATGACATTAATTTTGAGTCCAGCCACTATCAATCTTATTTGAGCACTCAAGGCATCATAATTCATATTGAAACTGTCTCTATACTTGAAAGTGTTTTCCAAACAAAATTTATGTTTAGTCAAATGAGCAATTCATTTAGAACAGTCTTAACAGATCAAATACGTTCATATTTATAGAAAATGGTTCCCCAGGTGGACTAAGGTTGTAGCTCAGTGATAGAGCACTTGCGTAGCATGCACAAGGCTTGGGCTCAAAAAGGAAAAGGATTTTCCAAAGAGTCACTGAGGCAAAACAAAGAACTTCTTTGGGTAAACCTGACATGGTTCATTTACTGAAACTTTTCAAAATGTAGTTTCCATTTACTTAGTCATTAGTGATCTGTGAGATTCTACCATGTAACTAGTAATAGTGTTGATATTATTAATTATAACATCATAATAGGAATGTAGCATGTCTTGATAGAATTAAAATGGACATTTGAAGCAAGTAGACTCAAATATAAGTTCTACCAATTATTTACTATGTAACTTTGGGCAAGTAATGTGCCTCAACTTCCTGAGTTTTCAGAATGCATTATATCACTGATGCCATATCAGTGTTGTAAGAATCAAATGAAATAATGCATATAATGGAACTAGAATAGGTGCTTTTCCCTTTATTTCCTAGAAATAAATAACCATACAATTGTGGGAACATACCCATATTTCCTTGCAATCCTTACATTTTGCCTGTACGTAGACAACTCTAGGTCAAAGCTCTAAGAAACTTTATGAAGCTTTCATTTGTTGTCTTTCCTCCTTTTAAGTTAATATTTGAGTTAACTCATCCTACTATATTTAAGTTGACCTTGTTGTATCTCCTTCTATTTTCCATGATAGAATTCAATGTTTCCTCCAAAATATCTTTCCCTTAATGAGAAACAACTTATTGACCCATTTTACCTCATTGCAACACTAATATGACTTATCCCTCAATAGATGCTTGAGTTTTCTTTGTTTGGTCCATTGGTTGTTTTTTTGTTTTTTGGTACCAGTGATTGAACTCAGGGACACTTAACCATAGAGCCATATCCTCAGCCCTATTATTATTATTATTATTATTATTATTATTATCATTAATTTATTTTGAGATAGTTTCTCCCTTAGTTGCTTAGGGCTTTGCTAAGTCACTGAGGTTGGCTTCCAACTTGTGATCCTGCTATATCAGCCTCCTGAATCACTGGGATTACAGACATGTGGCACTATGCCCAGCAATTCTCACTTATTTGAGGGTGAAGCAAGCATCTAATGGGCTTTTTCTCCAAGCATGCTAAGTTAATATTAGTTAATTATGAAAATTGCTATGAAACTACTGTACTGTTTCTATAATAGATGGGACAGTAGTGTGGGCTCATGAAAAGAGCACTGGATTTCAAATTGCATGCTATTTATTTGTTTTATGACAGTAGACAGTTCACTTAATCTTAACTAATTTCCTTATCTATGAAAAGAAAGTGCAACTACCTATGCTGTGAGTATCAATTTAGAGATTTTGCAACCCAGACTTTGTACAAAATAGCTGAAAATTGTAACTGCTCATTAGGAAAAAGCTACAGGTAGTAAATTTTAAATGACATGTAAAAAAATATGTTAGTTTATAACCTACACAATTTGGTTTGTTCAGATACTGGCAAATTCTCAAATGATCAGGTGCTTTAAATAAATACAGTGTTTGGATTCTTTTTTTAAGTTCTAATTTGTTGGCCTATAATACCATTATTATTTTCAATACAGGAAACAGTTTATTTAATAGTTTAATCATATGATTAGTCAATTCAAACAATCAGTAAACCCCAGCAACCACCTTGGTTTTCTCTTCTATCTGAAGGATTGATGATGTTCTTTTTTTATTAACTTACTTTTTTGTTTTAGTCAGCTTTTCACTGCTGTGACCAAAAGACCTGACAAGATTAATGTTATAGAGGGGGAAAAGTTTATTTGGCACTCATGGTTTCAGGAGTCTCAGTCCATAGACAGCTGTCTCCATAGCTCTTGGCCCAAGGTGAGGCAGAGCATCATGGTGGAAGAGTGCATCACAGGAAAATGCTCAGGACATGATACCAGGAAGCAGAGAGAAAGAGAAAGAGAAAGAGAGAGAGAAAGAGAGAAAAAGAGGGAGGGAGAGAGAGAGACAGACAGACAGATACTGTTTCAGTCTCCAGGGACAAAATATATACCTGATAATCCCTATCAGGGGATTAATGTACTGATTAGGTTAAGGGTCTCCTAACCTAATCATTTCACCTCTAAACTTTCTTGCATTGGCTCACACATGAGCTATTGGGTGATAACTTGTATATAAAACATTGTACACTTTCTACGGGTTTATGTTAGCTCTAGCTTTAAGTCTTGGATTTGATAATTCCAATTCACTTTATCACAGAAAAATTAGCAAAATAGTTGAATGCAACAATAAAAGAAGCTATTGTGTTTTTTTTTTTACCATTTTTACTTTCTTAATATTTTATTTTAATTTCCCAATTTAATTTTAATTATTTTGTACTCTTCTTAAATCTTCTAGTATCCTTATCTTTCCTTTTTCTTAATTTCTCAGTTGTATGACTTTAATGCTAACTCAATAGCATAGCTTTTAAAAACACATAAAATGCCAGGAATGATGGGGCATGCCTTTAATGCCAGAAACTCTGAAGGCTGAGGCAGGAGAATTCTAAGTTCAAGGTTACCATTAACATCTTAGTGAGACCTAGTCTCAAAGTGAAAAAATAATATAAAATAAAATAAAATGGGTTAGGGGTATTGCTCAGTGGTAGATCACCCCTGGGCTTCAATTCCTAGTATTGTAGAGGAAAAAATAAATACATAAAATTGAGCTAAAACCACCACAAAATAGTTTTTTTTTTTTTTGCCTTCTTATGTTATGAGAATATATCCAACCGAATGAATTAAAAGATTCAGTACTTTCCTCAAAAAAGAAAACATACAAACTTTCACATTTGGACATACAACACAGTATAGTCTACAATGACATTCACTTACATGCATTATTTAATATAAACATCAACTCTCCATGAGATAGGCACAGTGAGAAATATTCATTAATTTTCCAGATGAAGGAATGAATTTAACAAATGAAATTATTTGCTCAAGTTATACATAGTATACAGCCTATACTAGAAACTCAAATCTCTCAAATGCTGGTAATTCATCAAAAAAATCTTGTATGAATAATTATGTTTAATTAATTTCTTGGGATAACTATTTTTTCAAATATGTCCATTAAATCTCTAAATTACCAATGAAATACCCAATTTAAAATTTGGGAGATTTTACATGTTAAATGAAATCCTGGGAAATTAAGTGATTTAATTTTGCCCTTATTTCTCTAAAAATGTAAATAAGCTTTAAAAATTATACATTATAGTTTTGGGCTGTAGCTCAGTGGTACATAAAATTGAGCCAGAACCACACATGCCTTGCATGTGTGAGGCCCTGGGTTCGATCCTCAGCACCACATAAAAATAAGTAAAATAAAGGCATTGTGTCCAACTACAACTGAAAAATGAATATTTTTTTAAAAAATGATACATCACCACCAAATACACTATTCACCTGAAATATATGAAAAAAATAAAGCAGGGTAAAGGTCAGAGATAGACAGGAGCTGTTAAACAAGCAAAGCCTTGCTGACCAATGATATTTTATGCAGGAGTCATACAAAGTTTGAATAAAAGCAGCAACAATATTCTAAAATGAGGAAGAAGCAAGTACAAAGGCCCTGAGGTGACAATGTACTTTATTTGTCCATAAAACAAGAGGTCAGTGTGATTACAGCAGAGTGTAGGAGAGATCAGACAGTTTGGCATAGGCTTGATTGTAAATGTTTAGATTTCATTCTAATTTCAGTGGGAAACCAGGGAAAGGATGGATAAATCTAGCTTCTGTTTTATAGAGGTCACTTGGGTTGTTGAAGGGAAAAATCAATATTAAGAGAATGGAAGAAAAAATCCAGTTATAAGGCTGTTGCAATAGCCAAGGAGAGAAGATGATGCTGGTAGACCTGGCTGTAAAAAAAAAAAAAAAAAAAAAGGAGAAATACCTGAGATAAAGTCAGTGTAGGGTAGAAATTGTGTTTTATTACTATTCTTATCTTGAGTGCTTATTACAGTATCCAACACACAAATAATGACTGACAAATATAAGTTAAAGAAACATTATATTAGATTTCCAATTGTCCATAATATTTGAAGTGTTTTCTGTGAAGCTTTTCAATTTAACAAAACTGAAGCATAGAACCATTGTTTACTACTGTATGGAAAAAATGGAGGAAAAATAGCACTTTCTTTTCAGACATGAATGCCATTCTATAACCTATTGTAGTAATATAGCTATCAAGAACCTTGGAAATACTGAATAACAAGAAATATTCCAAGTGTTATTCTTAGGCTGTCAAAATAAAATACTTATAATATGGGACAATTTGGGGAATGTAAGCTTATTGAAGACAGTTTGTGTCCTACTTATCTCCATGTACAGTGCATATTAGCCTCTGGCTGAATGTCTATTGAGCTGAATGGTAGAAATAGTACTATATAATTTTTACATATGTAATTTAGTAGAAAAATAAGAATGTGTAGGAAGAGAGTAAAATTAACTATAAAAAATTTAAATCATGAAGAAGACCCACCTACAAAGAAATTGAAGTCATTATGGTGTCTTCTAGTGCCATCTACTGCTTAGTTCTCAAGATACAAAATGAGTCTAATTAATAATATTTTACTTGTTTAATGATATGCATTCTTAAGATTGAAATTCACATAACTTTCCAATACTGTCATTACCTTGGCACCCATGCAGGGTAAAAAAAAATCACTCAAATCACCAGGTATAGGGCAAGATTCCTTCATAGCACTGCTGACATTTTGGGTTGTGTGATTCTTTGTTGTGAGGGGAAATACAGTACATTGTAGGATGTTTAGCAGCATCCATACTTCTACCTACTAGATACCAATAGAAACTCTGCCCCAGTTGTGACCTCCAAAAATGTCTTCATACATTAACAAATATATCATGCATATAAAATAAGCCAAATTGAGAAACACAAGTATAGAAAAAGGAGATTGAGATTCATGCATTAATTTATTCACTGTATAAATATTTATATGCCTACTGTATGTTAAGCATTAAGATAGCCTTTGAGTGTACAGTGGAAACTGAAAAATTATGGTCCCAACCTCAAGGAACTTCCATTAGGAAAGAATATTAAGTTCTATAAAAAAATAAAGAATAACTTGGACTGGGTGGTCAGAGAAGACTGCTGCAAAGACATGATATTTTAATTCACATAAGGAATGAGAAATAGCCAAACAGGGAAGAGCTGGGGGAAAGAATGAATTAGAGAGAACATCAAGAGGGAAGGTACTGCTACAAGCAGTGTGTTAGCCCCTTTCCATGTACTATTTTGTTTAGGAAGGGTGACTCTGTGCTGGCGGCCTATGTCAATTCCATTTATACCTATTGTCATATTGTGAATATTTGAATTATGAATTTTATTTCAACTATACATTTAAATATTATAACACTTAAGATTCATTTACTTTCTATTCCTGTGTTACATAAAAAACTTAACCCCAAGTAGATTGTTGTTTGTACATGTTTGAAAAGCTAGTGACAAAAGCCTCATGAATAACTTGTGTTCTATTTGACTCCAAGGTCAATGACTTGACCATTAGACTGTGATGCATCCCTTGAGGAGAACAAGGATGAAATGACACAAATATATGTAGTAGAAATTATATGGCAATTGTAAAGTTGATAATGGAAAGCACAACAATTATTTGAAGAAACAATATGTTATGCAAAGAGATCAAAGCTGGAGTTGAAACTGATGGCATTAGTTCTCTATCAGGACTTAATCGGTGTTCATTAAAGATCAGGAGCAACTGCCTCAGGAGTCAAAGTAGATTCCTGGAGGATTATTCATTTGGCAACTGGTTGATGGTGGCAACAATTTTTGAGAAAAATTCCTAAGGAGGAGTCAGAACTGAAGTTTCAATTTCTCTAGCAAGCTTATTCAACTAGAGACCCTAAGTAAATTCCAACTACTGAGATTATTTCTTCACCTGCACAATAGAGATTAGGGTGTACATTCAACCTAAATCAAAAGTTGTGGAGAATTGTATAGAATAATTTCTCTGAGTATAGTATGTAAACGAGCAAATATAGTTGACCATCCTGCTCAAAGTAGGCTTTTTAGAGCTTTTAGCATTTCTGGTAGTCTATTCCAGCATCTTCTACTTTTATTCACCTTGACTTCTTCAAAAGAAATGAAACAAATAAGAATTCTCCTGGGGAATAATGCGGTTATCAACTTTTTACTTTTCTGGTCAGAGACTAGTCTGGGTCTGCAGCACTGTGATGGACCTGGATATCATCACATCAGCATTTCTAATTCTGTTGTGACCCTCAAAAGCTCACCCAAAAGAGGAATTGTTTTATGGCTCCCACGATTGTTTCTAGCTGGGGAAAAGACTGAACAAAAGAAAAATTAACCAAAAACAATAACAAAAAAAAGAAAGAAAAAGAAATCTCTCTAGAATGAAATTTCCAAGTATGGAGTTAGTTTTGAAATGACCCTTTTTAAAATCCATCTGTGTATGTCTCCTTGTACAATCAACACATATTGTCTGAGATTTCAAGTAGCTTAAAAATATTTCTACAAATACAGTGCTCCTTTGGCCTTTAATCAACTTTTCAATAGCCACTTAGTATAGCAGAAAAATGATGAGAAATGCCTATTTTTTACCTCAGTTTTTCTTACAGTAAGTCATATATTGACTGTTTTTTAAAGAGTATAATACAAATTAAACTTCTGAACTTATTTGGAAGGTGGTCTTCAGTAACTATCTAACTTTCATGTTGTCTTCTCCTTAAGCTGCTAATAATTTTATTAACACATAATTACCATACTATAAATTTCCTTTATTTAACTTTATAATGAAGTCATTTTAATGTATTCAGTTATGCAATCATCACCAGTATCTGATGTTGGGAAATTTTCATCACCCTAAAAAGGTACCCCATAACCATCATCATCACTGCCCATTCCTACTTCCTCCTCCCTCTACCACAAGTAACCAGTAAACCTGTTTCTATGTCCACATAGTTTTCTCTTCTGGATATTTCATATAAATAGGATAGTGCAATCTGCAAATTTTGTGTCTGATTTTTTTAACTTAATATGTTTTCAAGGTTCATACACATTTTAGCATGTATTAGTGTCCCATTCTTTTTATGATCATATAATATTTCACTGTGGACATATATGTTCCTATCAATACTTTCTTTTAAAAAATATTTTTAGTTGTAGATGTATCCTTATTTTTATTTATTTATATGTGGTGCTGAGGATTGAACCCAGTGCCTCACACATGCTAGGCAAGTGCTCTACCACTGAGCCACAACCCCAGCCCCTCATTAATACTTTCCTTGATGAAAATTTCAGTTCTTTCCACATTTGGTCTATTATGATTAATGTTTCTATGAATATTCACATACAAGTTTCTTTTTGAATGTCTATTTTCACTACTCTTAGCTATATACATAGGTTTAGAATTGCTTGGTTTCCACATTATCTTTATCCCAAAATTTTTAACAATGGTAATTTGATACAATTGTTATAAAGATGGATTAGTATGGTAAAATGATTAGACTTCCTATAAAACTACTTCATACAGGAAAGAATTGGCAATAGAAATATTTAATTTAAAGGTTAAGAAGACTGAAAGATTATTTTTCAGATTTAATAGCTTACATTTAACTTATTAGCAACCTTAACAATTCAAAAAGCTATTTTCTTATTGTAACTGGTCATTATAACTTAATTTTTTTCTGCATGTTTTAGCTCTGCTATTCCTATTTATGAATTTCATTACCATCAAATTATAAATTACACTATGAAAGATTATTATGTCAAATCATAATTCTTAAGTCATTTATATGTTTCATATATAATGCTTAAAATAGCTATATTGTTATATTTGTGAATAATTAAATGAACCAACACTGTGACAGAAAATATAAAAAGAGATGAACAAAAAATGTACCTGAAACGTTTTTCATTTGCTTAGAAATAAGGAATACACTTTTACTGTAAACATATCACAAAGTACTTTGTTGACTTCAGTTTGTAAATTTAAGCAGGGGAGTGGGTATTCTTAAATTAAATACTTTAAATATTTTAATTGAGGTGACTTCATGCTCTAAAACAACCACACTCTTTGCCTAGCAAAGGTTAGAGGGATAATCAGGAACAGCTGAAATTCTAGGACTAGAAGCAGTGTGTTTTGGGGTCACTTCTACAGTCCAGTCCACTTTAATCAGCCATTTTCTTACAATGCACCCAGTATGTTTTTAGGCACTAATTAGATATCCTGCTATGTTCTCTAAAATCTACACTGTCCCTAGTCAATTGTAGGCATGTGGAATTTCAGAACAGACCATGTGATGAAACATTTGAGAACTTTTAAATGTTATAATTATGTTACTGATTTAGTCACATCTTCATTAGCATATCTAAAAGATTCTGTTCCTGTGAGGCTGTTGCTCAGTAGTAGAGCGCTCCCCTAGCACATTTGAGGCTCTGGGATTGATTGTCAGAACCACATGAAAATAAATGAATAGAACAAAGGTATTGTGTCCAACTACAATTAAAAAATAAATATTAAAAAATAATTCTTGCTCCTATGTAAGGCTAATCACTGCACTTGTACCATAGATTTTATTCTTTCTTACCTACTAAAGGACATGAGCAATTCTTCCTAAGCCTAACCCTAACCCTTTCTCTTACATTTTTCTCAATTCTTTTTGAATATCCCCATCAATGCTTAAATAGAAATACTGTAATTTCTCTTATTTTATAAAACAAGCAGTAACACAAAGTTTCTTGGACCTTAATTCCCCCACTAGATATATATCCTCATTTCTCTTCTTCCACTTTCAACAAAACCATTGAAACCTTCTCTATACACCTGACTCTATTTGATCTCCTATGTTTTCTCCTTGAACCCACTAGAATCTGTCTTTCACTCCTGCTTTCAGCAAAGTTGATCTTTTCATGTTCAAAATTGACCATTGTACTATAAATACCAGGGTCAATTTTCAGTTCTCATGTTAGTTGACTATAGGTAGGATTGACTATAATTGATATTCCTCCTATCATTTCTTAACACTCACTTTACTTCTTCACTTGGGTTCCATAAAGTAGAAACTGAAGTTTTCTTCTACATGATTGCACTATCAACTTTTCCTTTGCTATTTCCTCTCTTCTCCTTGCAATCTTAACCCTACTGGCTCCAGGTCTAAGTCTTAGACCTATTGTCTTTTCTACTTACATTCTCTTTGATTATCTTAACTTCTCTCTTCACTTTAAATACCATCTATCCATCCATAATTCCGAAACCTCTTTTTTAAAATATTTTTTAATATTTATTTTTTAGCTTTAGGTGGACACAATATATTTATTTTATTTTTTATGTGGTGCTGAGGATCAAACCCTGTGCCTCATGCATGCCAGGCGAGTGTGCTACTAGTTGAGCCATATCCCCAACCCCATAACTCCCAAATCTCTATCACTATGTAAGGGTAAAAGAAATTGAAGTTAAAGTGTAAAAGACCGGGCATTGTAAAGTTTCTAAGCTGCAAGGCCTGAGTTAAAATGTAAAGGACCAGGTATTGTTAAGTTCCTATGCTACACGCAAAACCTGAAATTCCTGTAGCTGTTAAGACAATACCTCCTGACCGCCTGGTTGTTTGATAACCTAGGACTCTGTGTGACCTTGCACATAGACATCGCAGGGCCTAAACCAATCAGTTTGAATGTACCTCCCCCCTTAGAACTCACCTATCACTCCCGCCCGACCTGTTCCCGCCAATGAATGAACTAATCATGTTCGGAAGTTGTTGTTTGATTTTCCCGCGGTGTATGATGATTTGTTAAAGGAGACTGTGATGTATGTAAAGTCCCCGCCCTCCCCAAAAAGTGTACTTAAGCAGTGCTCAGCCCCTGCTCGGCGCTCTGAGCTGCTCTCCCTTCCTGAGTGAGCACGGAGCCCCAGCGTGCTGGATTGGATCCTCAATAAACCCCTTTTGCTGTTGCATGAGCCGCAGTCTCTTGGTGGTCTCTTCCTCCGACGTGCACCGGACCCTTACAACTAGATCATACCTCTGTCTTGTACTTCATATGGGCACATTTCACTTTATATTCAATATCTCTACTTCTTATCTAATAGATGTTTCAAAATGAGCATGTTAATACCTTAATTTTGTTCACTGTCATTTTGGACCCATTGTTGCTACAGTATTTTATTCATGTATTTACTTCTTTTTAACTGATGTATAAAACAGAAATATACTACATAATAAAAGTGCACTATGTGATGTTTTCTTGCATATACATACTGTGTAATATTTAAATAAGTTTGGGCATATCTATTTCCTCAATCATCTATCATTTCTCCTTACTGAAAACATTCAATATCTTCTCTTAACTGTTTGAGATATACACTAGTATATCTCAAGTGCTAACAACTTAATTTTAGATGTTCTACCAAAACTTACATCATTCTCATTCTTTCCTACACAGTAAGCAGTAATTCCATCCTTTTCAGGGCTCAATTCAAAAATTTGAGAATCATCCTTGATTTTTCTCTTTCCTTCATAGTTCACATATAATCTTTTAACACCTCATGTTTTCCAAGCCACCACCATCTTTTAGTTCATTGTGAAAGACTCCTAAGTCTTCTCCCTGTTTCCATTATTTTCCCCATAACTTGTTCTCCATATAGCAGATAGAAATAAATGATCCTGTTATTTCAAAATCAGAATTTCTATTTTGTCCCAACGGTTAAAAAATTTTCTCAATCACTTTCAAGCTTTGGACTTAGAGTCAAAATTTAAATTCTACATAGCCATGCATTGATCTATTACAGTTAACTGTATAACCTAATTTCCTAATAATATTGCCCTTAATCATTCTTTTAGAAGCATTATAGCATTTTCCTCAAAGTTGTTACTCATAGTATTAACTTAGGGTCATTGCATATACTGTTATTTCCCCTTGGAGTATTCTTCTTTCAGGTAACTGCGTGACTTTCTGTCAGCTCCATCAACACGTTTCTTGAAGGCACATTTTCAATGAGACATACATAAACACATGCTCCTTGTTTTAGCCAGCTTTTCTTTAACCAAGAAACCTGACAAAAATAAAGTTAGAAGAGGAAAAGTTTATTTTGGGGATCATGGTTTCAGAGGTCTTAGTCCATAAATGACCAGCTCCATTACTTGGGGCCTGAGGTGAGGCAGAACCATGGCAGAAGTGGTGGAGGAAAAGTATCTCAGGACTTCACATTAAGAATTAGAGAGAGAGAGAGAGAGAGAGAGAGAGAGAGAGAGAGAGAGACTCCTCTCAGCATATACAAAATATATACCCCAAAGGCATTCTCTTATGACCCACATTCTCTAGCCACACCCTACCTGTCTACAGGTACCACCCAGTTAATCCCTGTCATAGGATTAATGCACTGATTAGGTTAAGGCTCTCCTAACCCAATCATTTAACCTCCATACTTTCTAAAATTATCTCATATATGATCTTTTGAGGAACACTACACATCCAAATCATAGTACTCCTCTACCACCATCAACATTTCATTGGCTTTTCACTGTTCTGATTTTTCCCACAGTACTTGTACATTATACTTACTGCCTTTTGGGTATCTTCTATAATTGGAATGAAGGCAAGGATTTTGATGGTGTCAATTTCAACTCTGCTGCATGTTACACATTCAAAATAGTATTTGACATAGGTGACTACTGAGTATATGGTCGTTGACTAAATATATCAATGAACAAAATTTTGCATATTCCTCACTTCAAACCTGATCCTCTCCCTAGCTCATTGTCTTAATCCATTTTCTGCTCCTATGACTGAATACCAGACTACATAATATAAACAATAGAGTTTAGTGCTAGGTTCTGACTGAGATATCCAAGACGATGGTGCCAGCATCTACTCAGCATCTGATGAGGGCCTCATGCTGCATCAGAACAAGGCAGAGGGCATTACATGGAAAGACTAATGAAGTGTGCCAGACAGAGCTTGCTTTTATGATAAAATAACTTGTAATAACACATTAATCCATAATTTATTCATGAGTACTCTGCCAATAATTTTTCCAATAATCTTTCAAAAGTTCTCCTCCAAATATCAATACCATATAAATTAGGGAGTTGAGTTTTTTAATATATAGTTTAATGTCTTTATTTAGTTTTTTTTGTTTATTTTTATGTCGTGCTGAGGATCAAACCCAGTGCCTTACATGTGTGAAGCAAGCATTCTGCCACTAAGCTACAACCCCAGCCCGGGGATTAAGTTTTTCAATCTATAAAATTTGAAGGAAACATTTAAATCATACCGCTCATACCTCAGTAAATGGCACCATTGTTAATCTAGTTGTTGAAATATAAAACATAAGAATCTATGTAAATTCTTTTATTTTCCTCCATCACCAAATGCCTTGGCTTTATCCTCAAAATACAGAGTTTGCTATCTTCTCACTTTTACCACCACCCTCCTAGCCTAGACTGTCTTCACCTCTTACTTGATAAATTTCCTTGCTTCCAATCCAGTCCCAAAATATACTGACACTACAGCCAGACTGATTGTTTTATGGTTTAAGTCAAATTATATCATTTCCATATTCTAAACTCTTTAATATCTCCCCAACTTAAAATAAAATCCAAATTTACCATGAAAAAAATTTATCCATCATATCAAAGCATGATGAGATTTAGGACAAAATTTCTAAAGATCCTTGCCTTATTTTAATGCTAAATGATGTCAGTTCTACCAAAAGACAATTTATAACCTTTAGTGTATATGGTAAGTTCATCAATAAACACTCTTCAAACAAACAGAAGAAAGTAAAACTTTGATCATCACATGTAACCAAGTAAATTTTGTGACAAAAAACCTGAAAATAATCTCAATCAATATAAATGTAATTGGATTAGGATTAGATTCAGCCATTTAAAGATATTTTCACATCATATTAAAATAACATGACATAGCCATGCACAGTGGTACACATCTGTAATCTCAGAAGCTCAGGAGGCTGAGGCAGGAGGATGGCAAGTTTTAGGCCAGCCTAGGCAATTTAGTGAGGTCCTAAGCAACTTAGTGAGACCCTGTATCAAAAAAAAAAAAAAAAAAACCAGAAAAATATGGACTGGGGATATGACTCAGTGGTTAAGTACACCTGGGATCAATCCTTTCTATAATAAACAACAACAACAAAAAAACAAACAACATGACATTGAGTTATAGAGTACTAAAAGAGAAATACTGTAAATGAAACTACACATAGGCTGAAGATAGAACAAAAATATGAAAGGGAAATACTAAAACACCTGTGAAAATAAAAACAGCAAATGCAAATTTCATAAAGAGCAAAAACAGAGTCATAACGTAATAATGATAAAGGAATAAGAAATCAATAAAAATTTAAACATTTTAACCAAATATTCTCAAAATATATAAAGCTTCATTACCTTTAGCCTTCCACCACATTCTTTTTAAATTTTCATTTAAGATGAACTAACTTTGCTTTTTCTGATAGTACCCACCTATTCTTTGCATTTCTTTAGATTTAAAGATGATAGTGAGCTTCCTGCTATTGCTAATCTCTAGATTGCTTCACCTCCCAATTTGTTTCACCTGCATTAATATTTTCTGTTAACCCATTATTTAAATTAAAATTCATCTTTATAAAACACATCTGGTAATTTCTGTCTTCTCAGTTGAACCATAACTAATATAAAAATATATATTATTTGTGAGCAAATGTAGAACATACATAAAGCATGTTATGCATATCTCACAAAATTTGCAAGTTATTTTCTGTTAGAGCCCCTTCACCATTTATTCTCTGCTCTTTCTGACGTTGTCCTATGCACTTAGTGACTAACCACAATAAACTGATTACCTGAACATTATGCATTCTGGCTTTTAGGCAATTATGGCTAATGGGAAGTACTTCAGGCACATTGGAGAACATGAAGAGACAGAGATCAAGGTGAATTTCTCCTATCCCTATCCTCCTTCTAACTTCCCTTGATCAGCTTGCTCCACTCCATTGACTAATCTATTTTCATTATTACTATTTTAATTGGTGGATTAAAATTATATATAAAACTATATTTATTGTGGTATATTTGTTCATGGACATAGCATAAGTTGGTAGGTTTTTCTTCTCCAGTATTTCCCCATTTCTTTCCTTCCTCCCTCCCCCTTGATGTTCTCTATTGGTTTCTCTCTTACTTTTGTGCGATTCCTTTTTTTTAATTTTTTATTGTTGGCTGTTCAAAACATTACATAGTTCTTGATATATCATCTTTCACACTTTGCTTCAAGTGGGTTATGAACTCCCATTTTTAGCCCATATACAGATTGCAGAATCACATCAATTACACATCCATTGATTTACATATTGCCATACTAGTGACTGTTGTGTTCTGCTGCCTTTCCTATCCTCTACTATCCCCCCTCCCCTCCCCTCCCCTCCCCTCTTCTCTCTCTACCCCCTCTACTGACCTTCATTTCTCCCCCTTGTATTATTTTTCCCTTTCCCCTCATTTCCTCTTGTATGTTCTTTTGTATAACCCTAAGGGTCTCCTTCCATTTCCATGCAATTTCCCTTTTCTCTCCCTTTCCCTCCCACCTCTCATCTCTGTTTAATGTTAATCTTCTTCTCATGCTCTTCGTCCCTACTCTGTTCTTAGTTACTCTCCTTATATCAAAGAAGACATTTGGCATTTGTTTTTTAGTGATTGGCTAGCTTCACTTAGCATAATCTGCTCTAGTGCCATCCATTTCCCTGCAAATTCTATGATTTTGTCATTTTTTAATGCAGAGTAATACTCCATTGTGTATAAATGCCACATTTTTTTAATCCATTCGTCTATTGAAGGGCATCTGGGTTGGTTCCAATGTCTTGCTATTGTGAATTGAGCTGCTATGAACATCGATGTAGCAGTGTCCCTGTAGCATGCTCTTTTTAGGTCTTTAGGGAATAGACCGAGAAGGGGAATAGCTGGGTCAAATGGTGGCTCCATTCCCAGCTTTCCAAGAAATCTCCATACTGCTTTCCAAATTGGCTGCACCAATTTGCAGTCCCACCAGCAATGTACAAGTGTACCCTTTTCCCCACATCCTCGCCAGCACTTGTTGTTGTTTGACTTCATAATGGCTGCCAATCTTACTGGAGTGAGATGGTATCTTAGGGTGGTTTTGATTTGCATTTCTCTGATTGCTAGAGATGGTGAGTATTTTTTCATGTACTTGTTGATTGATTGTATGTCCTCCTCTGAGAAGTGTCTGTTCAGGTCCTTGGCCCATTTGTTGATTGGGTTGTTTGTTCTCTTATTGTCTAATTTTTTGAGTTCTTTGTATACTCTGGATATTAGGGCTCTATCTGAAGTGTGAGGAGTAAAGATTTGTTCCCAGGATGTAGGCTCTCTATTTACCTCTCTTATTGTTTCTTTAGCTGAGAAAAAACTTTTTAGTTTGAGTAAGTCCCATTTGTTGATTATAGTTATAAATTTTGTGCTATGGGTGTCCTATTGAGGAATTTGGAGCCCGACCCCACAGTATGTAGATCGTAGCCAACTTTTTCTTCTATCAGATGGCGTGTCTCTGATTTGATATCAAGCTCCTTGATCCATTTTGAATTAACTTTTGTGCATGGCGAGAGAAAGGGATTCAGTTTCATTTTGTTGCATATGGATTTCCAGTTTTCCCAGCACCATTTGTTGAAGATGCTATCCTTCCTCCATTGCATGCTTTTAGACCCTTTATCAAATATAAGATAGTTGTAGTTTTGTGGATTGGTTTCTGTGTCCTCTATTCTGTACCATTGGTCCACCCGCCTGTTTTGGTACCAGTACCATGCTGTTTTTGTTACTATTGCTCTGTAGTATAGTTTGAAGTCTGGTATCGCTATACCGCCTGATTCACACTTCCTGCTTAGCATTGTTTTTGCTATTCTGGGTCTTTTATTTTTCCATATGAATTTCATGATTGCTTTCTCTATTTCTACAAGAAATGCCGTTGGGATTTTGATTGGCATTGCATTAAACCTATAGAGAACTTTTGGTATCGCCATTTTGATGATGTTAGTTCTGCCTATCCATGAACAGGGTATATTTTTCCATCTTCTAAGATCTTCTTCTATTTCTCTCTTTAGGGTTCTGTAGTTTTCATTGTATAAGTCTTTTACCTCTTTTGTTAGGTTGATTCCCAAGTATTTTATTTTTTTTGAAGATATTGTGAATGGAGTGGTTGTCCTCATTTCCATTTCAGAGGATTTGTCGCTGATATACAGGAATGCCTTTGATTTATGCGTGTTGATTTTATATCCTGCCTCTTTGCTGAATTCATTTATTAGCTCTAATAGTTTCTTTGTAGAGCCTTTTGGGTCTGCTAGGTATAGAATCATATCATCTGCAAATAGTGATAATTTAAGTTCTTCTTTTCCTATTTTGATGCCTTTAATTTCTTTCGTCTGTCTAATTGCTCTGGCCAGCGTTTCGAGAACTATGTTGAACAGAAGTGGTGAAAGAGGGCATCCCTGTCTTGTTCCAGATTTTAGAGGGAATGCCTTCAATTTTTCTCCATTCAGAATGGTGTTAGCCTGAGGCTTAGCATAGATTGCTTTTACAATATTGAGATATGTTCCTGTTATCCCTAGTTTTTCTAGAGTTTTGAACATAAAGGGATGCTGTACTTTGTCGAATGCTTTTTCCACATCTATCAAGATGATCATATGGTTCTTATTTTTAAGTCTATTGATGTGGTGAATAACATTTATTGATTTCCGTATATTGAACCAGCCTTGCATCCCAGGGATGAATCCTACTTGATCATGGTGCACAATTTTTTTGATATGTTTTTGTATCCGATTCGCCAGAATTTTATTGAGGATTTTTGCATCTAGGTTCATTAGAGATATTGGTCTGAAGTTTTCTTTCTTTGAAGTGTCTTTGTCTGGTTTAGGTATAAGGGTGATGTTGGCCTCGTAGAATGAATTTGGAAGTTCTCCCTCTTTTTCTATTTCCTGAAGTAGCTTGAAAACTATTGGTATTAGTTCCTCTTTAAAGGTTTTGTAAAATTCTGCTGTATACCCATCCGGTCCTGGGCTTTTCTTAGTTGGTAGTCTTTTGATGGTTTCTTCTATTTCCTCGATTGATATTGGTCTGTTTAGGTTGTCTATATCCTCCTGACTCAATCTGGGCAGATCATATGACTTAAGAAATTTATCTATGCCTTCACTATCTTCTAATTTATTGGAGTATAAGGATTCAAAATAATTTTTGATTATCTTCTGTATTTCTGAAGTGTCTGTTGTGATATTGCCTTTTCCATCCCGTATGCTAGTAATTTGAGTTCTCTCTCTTCTTCTCTTCGCTGGCATGGCTAAGGGTCTGTCGATTTTGTTTATTTTTTCAAAGAACCAACTTTTAGTTTTGTCAATTTTTTCAAGTGTTTCTTTTGTTTCGATTTCATTAATTCCAGCTCTGATTTAATTATTTCTTGCCTTCTACTTCTTTTGCTGTTGTTTTGCTCTTCTTTTTCTAGGATTTTGAGATGAAGTATGAGATCATTTATTTGTTGGTTTTTTCTTTTTTTAAGGAATGAACTCCAAGCAATGAATTTTCCTCTTAGAACTGCTTTCAATGTGTCCCATAGATTCCGATATGTTGTGTCTGTGTTTTCATTAATCTCAAAGAATTTTTTAATTTCCTCCTTGATGTCTTCTATAACCCATTGATCATTCAGTAACCTATTGTTCATTCTCCAAGTGATGTATTCTTTTTCCTTCCTTCTTTTATCATTGATTTTCAGTTCCATTCCATTATGATCAGATAGGATGCCTGGTATTATCTCTACTCCTTTATATTGTCTAAGAGTTGCCCTGTGACATAATATATGATCTATTTTTGAGAAGGATCCATGTGCTGCTGAGAAAAAAGTGTAACTGCTTGATGTTGGGTGGTATATTCTATATATGTCAATTAAGTCTAGGTTATTAATTGTGTTATTGAGTTCTATAGTTTCCTTATTCAACTTTTGTTTGGAAGATCTGTCCAGTGGCGAGAGAGGTGTGTTGAAGTCTCCCATGATTATTGTATGGTGGTCTATTAGACTCCTGAACTTGAGAAGAGTTTGTTTGATGAACATAGCTGCACCATTGTTTGGGGCATATATATTTATGATTGTTATGTCTTGTTGGTGTATGGTTCCCTTAAGCAGTATGTAGTGTCCCTCTTTATCCCTTTTGATTAACTTTGGCTTGAAATCTATTTTATTTGATGTAAATATGGATACTCCTGCTTGTTTCCGAAGTCCATATGAGTGATATGATTTTTCCCAACCTTTCACCTTCAGCCTATGTATGTCTTTTCCTATCAAATGCATCTCCTGTAGGCAGCATATTGTTGGGTCTTGTTTTGTGATCCATTCTACTAGCCTGTGTCTCTTAATTGGTGAGTTTAAGCCATTAACATTTAGGGTTATTATTCAGATATGGGTTGTTGTTCCAGCCATATTTGTTTATTTATGTTACTAAACATGGTTTGTTTTCCTCTTTGATTATTCACCCCCCCCCCTTTACTGTCCTACCTCCCACTGTTGGTTTTCATTGTTATTTTCCATTTCCTCTTCCTGTAATGTTTTGGCGAGGATGTTTTGAAGAGATGGTTTTCTAGCTGCATATTCTTTTAACTTTTGTTTGTCGTGGAAGGTTTTAATTTAATCTTCTATCCTGAAGCTTAATTTCGCTGGATACACAATTCTTGGTTGGAACCCATTTTCTTTCAGTGTTTGAAATATGTTATTCCAGGATCTTCTAGCTTTCAGAGTCTGTGTTGAAAGATCAGCTGTTATCCTGATTGGCTTGCCCCTAAATGTAATCTGCTTCCTTTCTCTTGTAGCTTTTAAAATTCTCTCCTTATTCTGTATGTTGGGCATCTTCATTATAATGTGTCTAGGTGTGGAGCTCTTATAATTTTGCACATTCGGCGTCCTGTAGGCTTCTAGAATTTGGGATTCTGTCTCATTCTTCAAGTCTGGGAAGTTTTCTCGTATTATTTCATTGAATAAATTGCTCATTCCTTTGGTATGGAGTTCTATACCTTCCTGTATCCCAATGACTCTTAAGTTTGGTCTCTTAATGTTATCCCATATTTCTTGGATGTTCTGCTCATGGTTTCTTAACAGTCTTGCTGAGCTGTCTATGTTCTTTTCAAGTTGAAATACTTTGTCTTCATTGTCTGATGTTCTATCTTCTAAGTGTTCTACTCTGCTGGTAGTATTCTCAATTGAGTTTTTAAGTTGGTTTATTGCTTCCTGCATTTCTAGGATTTCTGTTTGTTTGTTTTTTATAACCTCTATCTCCCTGTATAGTTGATCCTTTGCTTCCTGGATTTGTTTGTGTAATTCCTTGTCGAAGTGATCTTTCATTGTCTGATTTTGCTTTCTAATGTCTTCCTTGATACTCCAGATCATCTGAAGCATATATATCCTGAATTCTTTATCTGACATTCCATCTGCTGCAGCTGTTACCTCTTCTAAAGTTGAGTTGACCTGCATTGCTTGTAGTCCTTTCTTTCCTTGTCTTTTCATACTGATTGCGTTTCTTTCTTCTTGGTGATACTGTTGTGTTTTTGAAATTTCCCCCCCCCATATATTTATATTGCTCTTATATAGTTGAAAAGTCTCCCTTGCAGGTGCGGGCATGGGCACTGCTCTGCCCCTCCTCCAATTGGTGTGAGGTGTCTACCACGCCCGCGGACCCCTGGGCCTGATCCGCCGTTCTGTCGCAGGTCTGCCTACCTTGCAGGTGGGGGCGAAGGCTCTGCCCTGCCCCTCCTACCACGCCTGGGGACCACTAGGCCTGATCTGCAGGTTGGTCGCCGGTCTGCCCACCTTGCGGGCACGGGTGTCAGTTCCGCTCTGCCCCCACTCCAATTGGGGTCACTTGACCACCACACAGGCGGGCCGCTGGGCCTGATCTGGGCGCGGGCGAAGGCTCTGCTCTACCCCTACTCCAGTTGGGGTGAAGTGTGTACCACGCTGGCAGGCCGCTGGGCCTGATCCGCCGGTCTGTCGCAGGTCTGCTTACCTTGCCCGCACGGGCGGCGGCTCTGCCCTGCCCCTCCTACCACGCCTGCAGACCGCTGGGCCTGATCTGCAGGTTGGTCGCAGGTCTGCCTACCTTGTGGGCGCGGGCGGCGGCCCCGCTCCTCCCCTCTGGCTCGACGACAAAGCGAGAGAGACTCGGGTATCTGTGACTCACCCTCCCTACCAGGGGACCAACTGTTTCCGTCGCCGCTGGCACCGATGAAGTTCTCTCCTCGGCCGCTCTCCGATGACATCAGATCTCTGCCATGCTGGCATCCCCTGTTCTATGGCTGAATCCCATTTTCTTCTCTTCCAATAGGCGGAGTTGTGCCCTCTGGGCCGAGCTTCTGCCCTCTATGTGCTGACAGAAATCCCTGTACGGTGGCTCCTGGGAGCCTCTCAATCCTGTTAGTCCAGAGCCCTTTCACTTATCCGGCCCCTCCCCCTGTTCCTCCTCCCAGCCAGCAAGCCAGGTCTTGTTCACCAGAGGCGGTTCCCCAAGGATCTGATTACACTTGTAGCCCCACCGCGTGTCCTATATCCCGAACAATGAACACCCTCTCTGTCATTCATCTAAGCCCCAGTGCTGTGGTGGGGTGATCTGGGAACCAACAGTTTAATTTTTCCGGACCCCTTTGGTGGGCACGCCCCCAGAAACTGGTGGCTAAGATCTTGGGTGTCGCCGCTGGTGTTAAGGGGAGGTGGGGATCTGGAATCCCCTCTGCTTCCCTACAGACACGCCCCCGGAGAGATTCCCGAGGTTTCCTGGCTGCTTGTATCTGGAGGGGGTGGGAGTCACACACCTGCTAACGTGGATTCCACTGGGAAGGAATTCTGTCGGCGGAACTCTGGTGATGTCACCTCTCTGCTATGGCGGGCCCCAGGCTCCTTGCCGGAGTGTCCGAAGGGAGGGGTGGGACTGGTCTGTCTCTGGTTGGTTTCAGCTCCCGGTTCGCTATTTCATGAAGGCTTGGCGAGAGACCTCTTCCTAGAGTCCCTGCACCGCTCCTGCTGCGCTGCGCCTCGGAGGCTATCCGCCCTGACGCGGGGGCCGCGTGCAGGCAGCCGACAGTCGCCGAGTCGCGCGGGCAGCGACTGGCGGGTCTGGACCTCTGCGCTGCGTGGCGGAGATTCACTCGTCTAGCGCAAACTGTCACCTCCAAAAATCCTACCGATTCCCGGCCGGTCTCTCTTCAGTGGAATTTTGCTAGGAGTTTCTCAGCAGGTCGAATCTAAGCGTATCCATGCATCTCTCTGACCCCGTTGTTGAGGAGGTACTGAAAGCGCTGCCTCCCCTCTCGCCGCCATGTTGGATCCCCCGTGATTCCTTTTTTAATTCCCTTTTTATTTCCTCTCTAGCTTTCATATGTGAGAGTAAACACTCAATCCTTGACATTCGGAGTCTGGCTTATTTCACTTAGCATGATGTTCTCTAGTTCCATCCATTTATCAGCAAATGATGTAATTTTATTTTCCTTTGTGACTGTAAACTTCATTGTGTATATATATACTATATTTTCTCAATCCATTCATCTGTTGACAGACATGTAGACTGATTTCATTACCTGGCTATTGTTAATTGAGGTTTTGTTAACATTGTTATACATGATTTAGCTGTTTTTTTATCTACTTGATGAAAATTTTCTTATCTATTTATCTAATAATTGATTTATTCACTATTCTTGTTTGCATCTCAGACTTTCCTTCAGATATCTTTCTTATTCCTGGATAAATTAATTAGAACACTCTTTAATAAAGGCCATTTATTAGTATATTCTCTCAGTTTTATACTAAGTATTTTTACTTCCACCCACATTCTTATGTTTTGTCTAAGTATATATAATTTTAGGTTAATGGCTATTTTCTTTCAACCATCTGAGAATTATTATCCTGTTTCATTTCATTGATAATTAATTTTGAGATTAGTGTTTTTTTCTTCTTTGTGTTTCTGCATTTTCACAAAAATATGTGATTCTTTTAACATGCTCTTTTGTATATGCCTGTCATCTACTCTCTCCATGGATTTAAGATGTTCATCCATTGTGGAAAATATTCAGGGCTCAATAATTCCTCAATATCTCAGTACTCCTCAAATGTTAACCATTACAGTTTTTCTCTATTCTATCCTTCTTTGTATCTGATTTGAAATAATTTAAATAATTATTTTAGACCTCTGGGTATAGCTAAGCAATCAAGCACTTGTCTAGCATGCATGAGGCCTTGGGTTCAATCACTTCAACATGGCAACAAATTCAAATAATTATTTATCATAAAAAAGATATATTAAATCTACATAATTTGTACATGGTTATTTCAGTATATTTGAATTGTTTGATAATAGCAAAAACCAAATGCCCATGGTTAGGATTATCAAGTACCCAAATTTTCTGAATGGATAAGCACATTGAAAAAGCAAAATAACATAAAGAAAGTTATTTTTAAAATCTAAAATCTAAAAAATATAGCTTTCTTAGAATTCCTCAGTAGCATTTAAAATATCTCTTAAGATAAATTCAACGCAATTAAAATTGTATGCAATGAAATAAATGCTTACATTTAAAATTACGAAAAGATTCCCATATTTTCCTATAACATGCTGGAATGCATTGCAAATTATTAGTATTAGAGTAAAAGAAAACTTAGTACCTAGTACTAAGAATTATATACTGTTTTTTCTCATTAAGGAAGTTCCATTTTGGTATTAATTGTTTTACCAAGGGTAAGACTGAATCTAATTCAACTCAATGCCATCTGTAGCACACAGCATAGAAGCTGACAAAATAATGTTTAATGCACTAGTTTTCAAAATGTAATGTGCCTATAATTCCCATTGTAAAGCTATTTAAAACCCAAGGTATTTTTTTTTGGTCCCATTCCCAGAGATTTTGTGTCAGTAGATTGGGTTGTGGACACAAATTTATATTTCAAATAAGTTCCAAAGTGGAGTTAATGCTTGTGGTCTGAGGACTGCACTTTGGGTAACATTGGTTAAATGATGAAAAACTTATGTGAACATACATTGCTTGGCAAAGGTATTGAAATTTACTCGTGCTATTATCTGATTTTTCTCTCCAAGTGATTTACATAATAAATATTCTATTTTCTAAATTTATGGAAAGACTCTTGAAGTGACAAAGCCCTTGAAATCTTGTTTGTAACTACTCTTGGACCTCACTTTTTACTTTGCCCCCCTATCCTCTTCATATTCCATCCACAACAAGCTGCATTTTCTTTTAAGTCATGTGCACACTCACACCAAATTGCTTTCACAAAGGCTTTGCCTTCTTCCTTGAATAGCCTACCTTCTATTGAAACTTCATCCTATAAGAAGCAGCTCAAAAGTCTTTCATAGTCCTCTCCTCTCCATGCCAAATTTGGATCACAATTTATGATCACATTCACTATATACCAAGAAAACTCTCAACTGTGCCACCATTTTAATTACATTAGAAGTGGTCATTTGTGGCCTTTTTTTCTGTTTTATGCTCATCCTCCAACACTGAGTCCATTCGTTAATACCATGTACATTATAATCTCTACACCACAGAATCTAATACGCCCAATATAAAACCTAATACATAGTAGAGGGTTAATAAATGTTGATTGAATTACAAATAAAATGAATGACAAACTTAGGTACATGGTAATTTACCATTAAAATTCTGATACATGAAACAGTGTTTTCATGATCATGTTCATGAAACAAGATGATTCTATTGCCACTTTGTCATTAGTCTGTGTACATCACTTAAAGTCTATTTTCAATATGATCTGGCAAAATTTGGTCTGTTTTTAATTTTACCCTAATGACCCATTATGTGGTCAGCCAGATCACATATGATTTGAATGGGCAGACTGAAAAACCCATTTTCATATTTTAAAATTCTTTAAAAATGTCCTGGGGGGAAGGTTAATTTCCCATTGCTGAGAGATCCAGAAGCATTCTAAAATATCACATTTACTTCACTCAATACTAAACAATTCCAAAAAAAAAAAAAAAAAAAATGTTCTGGGTATTGAACCAAAGAGTACTCTCCCACTGAGTTATATGCCCAGCCTTATTTATTTACTTATTTACTCTTCAGACAAGGTCTCACTAAGTTGCTGAGACTTTCCTCAGCCACCCAAATTTCTGGGATTGCAGGTGTGTGCCAGTACATCTGGCTTGATTTCAAACCTGTGAATATGAACCACGTGAGATAGGATGCTCACAAGAAAAGAACAATCCAATCAAGCATGATTGACAAACTATTGCTAAAAGGCAAAATTTAAAAATGTTTTATTCATAAAATGGAAGCATCCTTGATTTAGTTACTCTGGCATCTGAACATCTGAAAGGGTATTGAGATAACCATGAATTTTTAATAGTTATTTTAAAAGGAACCAGGTACAGTGGCAACCTATAACCTCAAAGATTCTGAAGGCTGAAGGAGGGGGATCACACGTTTGAGATCATCCTCAGCAACTTAGTGGGACCCTGTCCCAAAAAGAAAAAAAATATATGTATGTGGTATGTGTGTATATTTAATACACACACACACACACACACACACACACACACATATATATATATATATATATATATATATATATATATATATATATAGTATATATATATATATACACATATATATGAAAAAGAGCTGGGATTGTAGCTCAGTGGGAGAGTGCTCTTGGGTTCCATCCCCAGTATAAAATAAACAAACAAAAACAAAAACATGACAAAAAAGAGGCATGAGTGATTATTTCTTTTATCATCTTAAAAGAGCTCAATAGGATAACCTATTAGCAAAATAAGTAATAAGTGACAGTTTTTTACAACTTTGAAATAACTAAATGATAAGCATATTAGCATAGTTACAAAATAAAGATTTTTGGACAACAAAATAAAGAATGATGTTACTGAGACACAGTATGGAATAATGAAACGAGTACAATTTTTAGAATCAGAAATATCTAGGTTCAAATTTCATTTCTTCCACTTCCCAGCTGTGTGTCCAACAGAGTCTTGTTTTCCTCAACTGGAGTATTTAAAAATACCACATAACAAACAGGTAAATGAATTCTAAGAGGAAGTGGGATTATATTTATATAGTGTCTATCACTGCAAATGTATTTAATGAACACCTATCATCTCATTAATATTTACAAACACTTGAAATAACTTAGAGATGTCCATCTACTGAGTTGTACCAAAACTTAAATTTTCATATTGTTCTCAATATTGTAACTCATGATATCTTCAATAATTTCTTAGCTGTTTTGGGTGGAAAGGGAGCCATAACATTCACTGAATAACATTCTGTAGTTCCAAAAATGTTATAATTTTAGTTCTATTTCACAGCAACAAAACACCCAGTAAAAAAGCAATTTGAAAATACTGAGGTACTGATTGGATACTAACTTTAGGATGCTAAGGAACTAGGTAGGTTTTTCTCTTTTTCTTCATATTGAATTCACTGAATTAATTTTTTGGGGGGAAATTGAAACCACAGCCTATGTTTATTATATGAAATATCTGTATTTTGAAATTTTTCATTGAATTACTACAAGAAAATTCATTTTTGTCTAAGACAAATAGATTTTCTGAAATTCCATCAAATGCTTGGACCAAAGTATTGGATTGACTGATATATCTATGATGAAGTTCACTCAAAGAGTAAAAGATGATTATAATATTAACTTTGATGATTTTGGCATAAATATTACAGAGACTTTTAAATAACGAGCTCTTCTCCTGTCATTCAAATATTGAAGTACTTATTATGTATAGGATGCCATGCTAAGAACTATGAAACATTATCTTTTTAACAGCAAAAACATTGCTTTCTGAATGTTCAACATCAAACTTCATTCTGACAAGTCTAAATGTATTAACTTTGTAAGTCTGTATGAAAAGTAAAAAAAAAAATACTCTGTGAGTTCATAGATGGGAATACAGGTGTTGCTACATAGGTGTTCTGTAGCTAGAGTTATCATCTACAATTGGTAGAGTTCAAGTAAATTATATTATTCTTGATATTGTAGGTGGGACTCATCCTATCAGTTGAAAGAACTTAAAAGCAGAATTATGGATTCCTGAAGAAGAAATTCTGCCTCAAGATGCCTGCCTAACAGGTGACTAGTGACCTGTTTCATTAATCATGGAAAAGGCAGGGTTAGCAGTGTCATTATTTGTCATGAAATCAGAAGTTGGCAAATCTGAGGGGCCTGGCCTGGGAACTGGGAGATGGGCCCAAGCTAAAAATGGTACCCTCCTAGGATGTCCAGAGGTTTCTTTAAAGTAAAATAAACACAGTGTAGCTTTAATTTTCATTCCTCTAATTTCTAAAGATGTTGAACATTCTTTGATCTATTTGTTGGCAATTTGTATTTCTTCTGTGCAGTGTCTGTTCAGTTCCTTTGCCCATTTATTGACTGGGTTATTTTTTTTAGTTAAGTAAAAACCAAAGGCTGAATGATCTCTCTGATATGTGGATGATAACCCATAACAAGAGAGGGAAAAATAGATATTCATTGAATTAGACAAAGGAGAATGAAAGGAAGGGAGGGGGATTGGAATAGGAAAGGTAGTATAATGAATCTGGCATACGTTTCCTATGTTCATATATGAATACACAAGCAGTGTAACTCCACATCATGTATAACCACAAGAATGGGAAGTTATACTCCATGTATGTATAGTATGTCAAAATACATTCTACTGTCATGTATATCTAAAAAGAACAAATTTTATTTTTTTTAAAATGTAAACTGTAAATGGATTTGAGAGAGAACAGTGGAGAGTAGGGAGGGGAAGGGGGCCAGAGTGCTACGGATTGAATTGTAGGGGATTGAGTTCAATACCTTTGTGCTAATGTCAGGTTATAGCCTGGTGTAGCATATAACTATAAAGAATATATTTTAAAAATAGATACAAAATTACAATTAGAGAATTATGTTTATACCATATATGTTTATTACTCTGTTGCATAGTAAGGTGACCGTTTCTAATAATAATGTACTCTATATTTCAAAATAGCTACTAGAGAGGATTTTGAATGTTCTTACACATGAAATATGATAAAAGTTTGAAGTGATCAAAGTGCTAATTACTCTCATTTGCTCATTATGAATTATATACATATATTGGAATAATACACTGTATTCCATGAATATCAATAATTGTTTTAATTAAAAATAAATATAATTTAGAAAGACTTCGGCCTGAGAGCTTCATACTTCATACTTGCCACCCTCCACAAATACATAAAGCAATCTTTTAAAATAAACAAACATGTGGGTAAGTATTGTATGTGAATTTTACTAGTGTTTTCTCTGGGAAACCCCGATGAATACACACAAAACCTTTAACAGCAAAGAGAAGACAGTGGTTATGTCAGAGGTTTATAGAAGGGAATTTTAAACTTGAAAATTTTTACTTGAAAAAGTAGGAAGGTCTAGAAAGTACCAGGCTTATATAGACGTCCAGTAGATGGCATCTATACTGTTAAATAATTTGTTTTCATAGTTTATAATTGCCATTTGATGACAAAACAAAACAGATAATCTGTAAAATGCAGACATGCACACATACATATCCTAAAATATAATTAAAGTGAATTGAAGAAATCATTTACCCTAAAGGTTTCTAAGCCTGGCTGCATGTTAGAATCATCTAGATAGATTTCAAAGAATAGATTATTACCAGCTTCCTAATCTCTCCTTCCTCCCTCTTATAATTCTGATTCTGAGATGATTCTAATATGCAGTCAAGGTTGAGATACAGTCATTTGATACAGGCTTCATTTTTCCAGATGGAGAAATTGAGGTCTAGGAATTGATTGGTTTGGTTATTCTCAGTTCTCACTTTGGAACCTTACAATTCTAGTATATTCTTCTTGGAAATAGAGAAAAAAAACATTATTCTGAGGCTACAAAAAGGAGCCTTGTTCACATCATGAGAGGTAACTACTATGTCAGCTTGTTTTTGACTCATTCCCTTTCAAGTTAAACATATCCATTATGTGTTTGGTTTCTCTAATTTATAGACAACTCAAGACTTAAGTGGTTCTAGGAGTTCAAGCCTTGAACTGTTCCACCACTTTTTAAGTGCTTGTGAAGTGTGGATAAATAAATTATCTCACTTCTTTCAGTACTGCTGGGCTGTCAGGATAACATAATAGCAAAACATGCTTTTCTTGTCATCAGTGTTTTACTCAATCCTTGAATTGCTTATAATCTAGGGATGCAGCAGGAGAAAGAGTTGTCTATGGTAAGCAGACAAGCAACATTGTCAGTGTGAGGGTGTCCTACAGAATCACATGTATTGTTAGCCTTATTTGCACTAGCTAACAGTGCTAGGCTGCCAGAACCAACAAGTGATGGCATCTCCTGAGCACTTACCACTTACTGCCATATATTATTCTTTGGTCATACACTCAAATCTAAAAGGACACATTTAAGTTTTAAAGTATTGTTTTATTAATTTAAAGCAGGAACACTGAAAAGATTTGGAATATCAAAACACCTAATATCACCTCTATATTCCAGCTATACCAATGTCTGTCCATTTGATCCACCTGTTACCTGTATATATTGTGTAGTATCTACAGAATTAAATTTACGATTATAATTAATGCATACACAGTTTGGAGTTTTACATTACTTTCATTATAATTGTTTTCTAAGTCAGCAGTTTTAAGCTGTTTCTGTAAAGGACCCTAGATTGTATGTGTGTGTGTGTGTGTGTGTGTGTGTGTATTTTTACATGTTGATGGATCTCTACTTTATTTATTTATTTTTATGTGTTGCTGAGGATCAAACCCAGTGCCTCCCACATGCAAGGCAAGTGCTCTACCACTGAGCCACAACCCCAGCCTGATATTTTGAGTATTGTGACCATAAATTTTCTGTCACAACTAATCAATTATCTCCCATGGTCACATAAAAGCAACAATAGAAGATACATTAAGGAATTTAGCTTTGACTTTTTTCATTAAAACTTTATTTTTGAAACTAAGTAGTAGGACGGATTTTGCCCAACTCTACCACACTTTGCGGATCCCTGTGTTAATATTAACCCTATATTCACCATTTTAATGGGCATATAATATACTATGTAAGACAATAATTTACTTGAATATTACTCAATTGCTGGCATTCAGTTTATTCTTTTTTTTTTATCTGAATGGATTTTAAAATAAGTAATAAACTTGGGCAAGATGGTGGAATAGAGTCATGCAATATTAGTCTGTTCTTCCATGAGATAGAACCAAAGCATCAGATGTGTAACTGCATATGGAGGTGAGTGGCCAAAGGTTTCTACTGAAAATTGATTGTACAGAAAAAAACCTGGTGAAATCCATAAGCTAGGGAGAATAATAAAACAAGAGAGTGGAATACCTTAGCATCTGGTGCTCTTTATTAGGAATTCTGCAAACAGAATACTTATAACGGAGATTATGAATGACCTTGACACAGTGTTCCTGATTTTCATCTTGTTTCAAAAACTAATGTTAGGATAAATATACAACTTAGAATTAGCCCATAGAACAATGTAGAAGTGACTAAGCAACAAGGGCAAGAAGCCCAAAATACAAACCAGCAAAAACTCAATCACAATAGAACATAACCAAACTGAATCTAGTATAATTCTCCCCAAAAATGTAATCTCAATTCTGAGAATAATTCCTCTCCTTTACAAGAGGAGGTAAGTCACCAATTACAAATAGTAAAAGTTCAGGAATGATTACTAGAAGTGTCTGAAGACATCATCAAGGCTGATACACATTTTTAATGTCTTTTGCATTGGTTAAATCTTCTGTTTTTATCACGGTGATAGAAAGTTAAAACATTAAACACTATTTTATGTGTGCCCTTGTTTGGCATGCCAATTTCATGTATGCATGTGTACGATAATTCACCACTGTATTGCTGTATGAAAGGGTAATAGCATGAGTATATTTTATATAATGTATATATAAATTTATCTATGTAAATATAATTTATATTACAAAATAGCTTATGTTTGATAAATTTAACTAATAATCTTAATACAGGGTTTATTTGTAAATCTACCAGTAATATATAATTTTGCTTTTAAAGGCCATAAAATCCAAGAATTTATTACTTAATAAGGTATTTTTTAGCAGTTACTATATCCAGCATAGTAAAATTTTCCCAGTACTGAAATAACTACTGGGAGCTTCAAAATATTGTCTCAGATTTATTTTGAGGTACACTATGGACAATATTTTTATACTCTCAAACAAAAATTTAGAAAATTTTTATTTCTATCAGAAGATTCTAGGAAATCATTAGATTCTAAATATGACTAAATTCACATCACACAGATGGATAAACACTACCATCCTCTCAGTCTTGTTTATTTTTCATGTCCCCAAATAGTTGCTGCAAGGCACTGTCTCAATTTTCAAAATGGTCCCAGTCAATTGGCCCATTCCAATGACAATAGATACCAATGTAAGATCAAGAGCTCTGTCTTGCTCATCCATTTTATCTGGCTCAGAATCTAGTAGTTACATAGAATAGGAGTTGATGAACATTTACTAAAACCAAATTACATGTTATAGGATGGATTGTTCCCCCACCCACTCAAGGTTCATATTTTGAAGACTTAATCCCCCGTATCTCAGAAGAGAACGATAAGACAGGAGTCTTCCAGGGGTAATGAAATTAAAATGAGGTGATTATTGTAATCCTAATTGAATATGGCAGGCAAAGTATTAAGAAGGGAGAATTTGGAAATAGATCCATATAGAGTGAAGATCATGTGAGGACACAGGTAGAAAATTGTTATCTACATACAAATGAAAGAGATCTCATAAGAAACCCACCCTATTGACATCTTGATTTCAGGATGTCAGCTTCTAGAATTCTGAAACAACAGATTTCTGATGGTTAAGTCTCCCATCTGTGGTATAATTTATAGAAGCCCTAGCAAATTAATATTACTTGTAACAATCAATAAATGTCATAGGAATCATTGATAAGTTCACATGAAATCACATTTTTGTGAAAATTGTGTTGAGTTTAAGATCAAGAAATGAACTTTCTGGATTTTATACCAATAGATATTTTTACATATATAGCAGAGAAGTTAATTCATTGGCAATCACTGGTAGGAAAATAAATGTAGTGGTACTTGTTAAATAACATACTCATACAGTGAAAAGTGGTAAAATCTCAAATGATACCTCGTATACTGGTGCATGCCTGTAATTGCAGTGACCCATAGAGCTAAGGCAGGGGATTGCCAAATTTAAGGCCATTATCAGCAAATTAGCAAGACCCTATCTTAAGATAAAATATGAACAGGCTGGAGATGCAGCTCAGGACTAAAGTGTTCCTTGGTTCAATCCCTAGTACCATATACATGAAAGAAATAATCTCAAGTGGTAACTTGGGCCTAAAAATGCACCCAGTTCTCCTCTATACCGAGAGACCAAAACTTCAGTGGGGTATGCATACTTTTTGATGAAATATACAGAAATGTGACTAAATGTGTTATATTCTAATGTAGTTTGTAGGGGAATAGAATAAAATCATCATGTAAGTTTGCATCCAGGATACTTGCTTGCAAATAATAATTATTATTAAAATGTATACAACCTGTTTCTAGTTACCATATTTAGGCATTTAAATGTTTTGGAAGTGTTAATTCCTAAGCAAGTCTATATTCACAAATGTTAAGGGTTTAAAAACAAATCTGAAATTCACAAACTCCAAGATGCATTAAGAGAAACATTAGTGTATCAAATAAACATAAATTCTTATATTAAACTAAGTTTTTCCTTTTTCTTACACACAGTTCTCAAACCTAAACATGGATTATTCAAGTATAAACTATATAATTTGTGTATAAAACTGGAAATTTTTTATTAAGAAACTGTTTATTCCACTTCATCAATGCTAGACCTAGGCTCCTTTAAGAATTGGGAGGCAGGGCAGTCAGCTGAGGATTTTACATTATATGTGACTGCGGCTGCCATCCTATCTCTATTTATCTCATTTAAAAAAAAATCTGCTTCTTCTACCATCTGATCAATATTATCTGAAAGACTCTGTCATCAGTAATTAAGACTCTGTTCTTCCAGTACTTCTGATATACTAGTTACATTGAGAATGTGGTTGCTGTTATTTCAAAGGTTTTTTGAAACTTGTGAATGTGATTAAGTGCTGAGAGCCATAGCTAAGTAGGTACGACACATGGCAATTTCCTTGTCAGCCTATCCCATGTTGCTTAGAGGAAGGACTCTCCATTGTGGACCCAGGTCATTTGCAGTGACTTTGCATGAAAGGTGACCTTGCTCAAGGACCAGGGCGGATCCAGGTTTAGGGCGGTTCCAGGTTTAAGGTGATTCCTGCTGGGAATAGGGCGTATCCTGCTGCCTCAGGTGCCTTGAGTTCCCATTGAGTTCTCGCGGGATTCAGAGAGTATTTCGGATTCAGAGCCCAGTGGAGAGCGTGGATTTTGCCCAGAACATGCGTGTAGAGTGCCGGTGACAGTTCGGGAATAAAGAATTGCTGTTTGAATCTACAAGGCTGTGAGTGGCTCGTGATTTTGTGCCCAGCCAGACTGCGGCAATTAAGCTAGAGTATCCCAGAACGTTTACATTCACCCAGTAGTTTATTACTTTGGGTGAAAGTCCTCTCTCTGTTTCATTGTCACTAAGAGAATGGTGTGATTGTCAATGTGAGTTTTGAACATTTGGGCTTGCATTACAGAAATGATGGTGTTTTTCTTGATAAGGGGTGTCAAAATCTTCCCTAAAGTTTCAATGGAAAAAAAGAGAGAAAGAAATAAAGAGAACCTAAAGAAATATAAATGAAGAGGAGACATTCTGTACTCTCTGATATATCATTCATGAGAATAACTATTTTCACAGCTACAACTGTGCTACTGCCTCATCAGAGTTGATGGTCTTGTTGAGTGGCTTTTCATTCAAGAACTCTTTCAGCAATTTCTGGATATTTGATATTTGAGTATAACCACCTTCAAATTGGGCTCAGGAAATGAAATTTTAGATACCCATACCTTTATGAAATGAATCCATTACAATGCTGAATGAACAGAGAAAATCAAGATATGCTTGGTCTTTTCATGAGCAGTCTGAAGGCAGAACACTACCTGACTATTAGAGGCTATATCCTTTTTGCACTCACATTTTTAATCTGGTGAATGAATTATGATTGTCCAAAATTGTGTTTGGCACAGTGGCATACTCCTATAATCCTGGCAACTTGAGAACTGAGGCATAATATCAGCCTTGGCAACTTAATGAGATTCTGTCTTAATATAAAAAAAATAAAAAGGGCTGTGAATTTATTTCAATGGTAAAGTACTCCTGGTTTCAATTTCCAGTATGAAAAAAATATTCTTCACCCAGTAGGTATTAATAGCTATGGATTTTGCTTCAAAGGCATCACCTTGAAGGTTTAGGATATATCCATTAAAGGTGCAACCACCAACATAAATGATCACTTGTTTCTCTCTTTTTATTACTTCTTTTTGGCCTCAGGTCATAGACTATGGCTGCTGCAGGGGTCAATTAATGATTCTTAGGATATTAAGACTAGCAATGATCCCTTCACCCTTGCTGGCCTGATAAAGCGAATCATTTAAGTTAACTGGACCATTAACTACTGCATTTGTAAAACTTCTTTCCCCTTATAAATAGATTTCTGGGGGGGTGGGGTTGTGGCTCCATTGTATAGCACTTGCCTAGCACATGCGAGGCCCTGGGTTCAATCCTCAGCACCACATAAACAAAAATAAACTAAAGTATAAATAAATAAATAGGCTTCTGCATACTATTTCATATTACTTAGAACCATGAAAGTAATCTTAAGGAGAAAATTTTATTATTTTTTTAAAATCTACACTAACTTTAAGCTTAATGACTTCAGAAATCACTTTGAAGAGGAAGGTATTTCATGTGTGATAGAGCTCTGACATGATAAACTTGCAACAAAATTAAGGTATCAAAGATAGTGTTGGTGAGGTTCTTCACTTTTTGGCTCTATGCACTCTGAAAAATAAGGCATTTATACTTTTTAAAAGCTACATACCCTGCACAGGTAGGGTCACTTTAGTAAAGGACAATCATTTATACTTTTCCATATTGAAATGCTCCCATACATAAACAAGTGATACCTTGGTCAATGCCACTGAGCAGACAACTTGACTAAAAGAAAAACTGAAAAAATTTATGAGAAGATAAGTCAAGAGTATTTATTGCCTCCATCACCTCCCTTTCACTCTATTCCAGTTATTTTTTATCCCTTGTGATACTGGAAATTGAACCCAGGGGCAACCTACCAGTAAGCTACACCCAAGTAATTTTTTCCTTTTTATTTTATTTTAATACACATTCTTGCTAAATTACAGAGGCTAGTTGACTTTGCCATCATCCTGTCTTGGCTTCCCAAGTCACTGGGATTACAAGAGTGCACCACCACACCCAAAAGTATTTCACTCTTTATATAAGACAAACTCAAGTATACAGGATTCAGATTTATTATGCTTTCAGGTGGCAGTGTGTTTTATTTCTTTCAGTTTGTAGACTTCATTGCACTTATGTTCTTGTTTAGTTATAAGGTGTTCCCAAAAGTTCATGTGTGAACCAATGCAAGAAGGCTTAGAGGAGAAATGATTGGGTTATGAGACAGGAATTAGCTGAGTAGTCACTGTAGGCAGGTAGAGTGTGGCTGGAGGAAGTTGGCCATTGTGGGCATGGCTTTAAGGTTTATATTTTTCTCCCTAGTGAGCAGAACTCTCTCTCTCTCTACTTTCTAGGGCCATATCCCAAGCCACATTCCTTCCCCATACTAATTTGTTATGATGTTCTGCCTTATCTCTGGCAATGAGGAATGAAGACTGTCATCTGTGGGCTGAGACTTCTGAAACTATGAGCACCCAAATAAATTTTTCTCCTAAAATTGTTCTTGCCCATTATTTTGGTAACAGTAGTGGAAAAGCTGACTAAAAAAACCTGGTAAGAGATAACTGACAGGCTGTATATGGTGGTGCACATCTATAATCCCTGCGACTCAGGAGGCTGAGGCAAGAGGATCACAAGTTCAAAGCCAGTCTCAGCAACTTATTGAGGCCCTAAGCAACTTAGCAAGACTGTCTCAAAATAAATTATGTAATAAAGGGCTAGGGATGTTGCTCAGTGGTTAAGCACCCATGGGTTTAATCCCAGGTACCAAAACAAACAAACAAACAACAACAACAACAACAAAAATACTAACAAACTGGCTGCCAGATTTATGAAATTGCCATCAAAATATCACAATCTTTAGGTGATCTTTGGATTCTCTCTTGCCTACAATGTGTTTCTAGATTTAGATAATGTTTCCTCTTTAATGTCTTTGTGTATGTGTTTTCACACTGATAACACTCAAGCTTAAAATTTTATAACTTCATGTCTAGATCTTCATGGCAGCATGATCATTAGCTTTGCCTCTTTATCTGAGTCCATAGTCCATATCTTGTTCATCTCCATAATTCATTAATTTTTCCATTAAACACTAATCAGGTATACACCTTTTTCCAAGTACTGTGTTAGATGTTGAAGGTAAATAGATGAATTTAAGATGGCTGTTATCCTCAAGATACACCATCACACTGACTTTTACAATTTTTCCTTTTATCATACAAACCTTTCTCAAAACTTGCTCCTTATTACCTACCAAATGAATTAAATGGATCCAACTTATCTTTGCCACCAGTATGACTTATGAAATCAAATAGATTAAAATCCTGACTCTGCCGTTTATGGTTTTGTTTACTTCTTAATGATTAGGCAAAAATTTTTTTTTTCTTTTTATATTAGTTGTTCAAAACATTACATAGTTCTTGACATATCCTATTTCATACATTTGATTCAAGTGGGTTATGAACTCCCATTTTTACCCTGTATACAGATTGCAGAATCACATCGGTTACACATCCACGTTTTTACATATTGCCATACTAGTAACTGTTGTATTCTGCTGTCTTTCCTATCCTCTGCTATCCCCCTCCCCTCCCCTCCCATCTTCTCTCTCTACCCCATCTATCATAACTCATTTCTCTCTCTTGTTTTTTCCCCTCACTTCCTCTTATATGTAATTTTGTATAACAATGAGAGTCTCCTTCCATTTCCATGCAATTTCCCTTCACTCTCCCTTTCCCTCCCACCTCTCATCCCTGTTTAGTGTTAATATTCTTCTCATGCTCTTCCTTCCTGCTCTGTTCTTAGTTGTTCTCCTTATATCAAAGAAGACATTTGGCAAAATTCTTAATATTTTTGACCCTCCGTTTCCTTCATTTTAAAGTGTATCTGCCACATTTCTCATAGTATGCTCTCACTAAAATTTCCTTTTTTTGCTTTGTGCTTCAATAATTTTTATCACGAAGCATAGACTCATACAGAATTGGAATATAATGGATTCTATTTATCACAGAATAAAGTTCCTTGATAGTTGGGAAAACAGATAATAATAAGAAAAGTTGGGAGGAGGAAGCCCGGCACCAGCCTAGCCCAGACCGGAGGAGGAAGCCCGGCGCCAAGCCAGACTAGAGGAGGAAGCCTGGCGACCGGCCCCGCCCGCGTGCTAGTCCAGAGGAAGCCCATCAACCCTTAAAACCCATCAAAGGGGGTGTGGCCACTAGCACGGTTCTGTGGCTGATCCAGGTACCCAGTTTCCAACTCCCCCACCCTTAGCTGCGATAACTCAAAATATTTCCCTCAAGCTTTTGGGGGTTGTAGCTATCAACACAAAACAACTGTACAGGAACCTGGTTTCCATCTCAGAGACTAGAGTAGGGAGGATACTGGTGGAAGCTCATGTCCTTTCACACTGGCTATACCCACCACCCTGAATACAGAGGCTCAAGCTAGGAATAGACAATGCCACCTACTGGAAGCAAGGAAAACAGAGTTCTGTGAGACTTTTTTTTCTCTTTCTCTCTTTCCTTCTCTCTCTTTCACAACCTCAACATATGTGAAACCAAGAACTGTGCATGAACAACGATATCACCAAAATAATATAATATAGAGGAATTGCTTATGCCCCACCTCCCCCCATTTTATTCTTGATTTCTATCGTACTTTCTTTTTCCTTCTCTCTTATTTCTCTTTTCTTCCATGTTATTTTTTTTCTTTTATTCATTCATATTCCCTCTATCCCACTTTCAACCTCCTAATTTTTGCTATCTATACATAGGGTAACTATATAAATACAGATAGGAGGTTGAGTCTACACATTCTTCCATCAATTACCAGTCTATTGGTTAGAGTTCTCCAAAGGTGCTAAGTTAGTTTAACCTCATACCCTCACTCCTTTCCCTATAAGTATAACATCCTTTGTCTGAAATTAAGTTTTCTATATGCCACCAGATATGGTATGCCTTTTATGAAACTAATGACTATATTCTTAAATAATAATTAAAACCAATATCTGTAGAATTAGAATCTAACTACAAATGTATTAATAATGGAAACTTGTGCTTAGATGATGTACTGTTGATATTGGGAACTGTTAACATTGTCTTTCTCTGCAAAAGAGGGAATTTGGAGCTATACAAGAACAATATAAATATATCAGGGAAAAACCATTAACACAACAGTTTCACAAAGCTAGAAAGAAACATGAGCCCTATGAAAAGACAAGGAAAGAATGGACCACAAACAATACAGGTCAATTCAACATTAAATGAGGTAATATCTGCAGCTGATGGAATGTCAGATAAAGAGTTCAGGATATACATGCTTCAGATGATCTGGAGTTTCAAGGAAGACATTATACAGCAAATTCAGACAATGAAAGATCACTTTGACAATGAATTACATAAACAAATCCAAGAAGCAAAAGATCAACTCTATAGGGAGATAGAGGATATATATAAAAAAAAAAGAAATCCTAGAAATGCGGGAAACAATAAAACAAATTAAAAACTCAAATGAGAGTATTACCAGTAGAGTATAACACTTAGAAGATAGAACTTCAGACAATGAAGACAAAGTTTTTCAACTTGAAAAGACATAGACAGCTCAGCGAGAATGTTAAGAAATCATGAGCAGAACATCCAAGAATTATGGGATATCATAAAGAAAACAAACTTAAGAGTTATTGGGATACAAGAGGGTATAGAGTTTCAAACCAAAGGAATGAGCAATCTATTCAATGAAATAATACGAGAAAACTTCCCAGACTTGAAGAATGAGACAGAATCCCAAATCCTAGAAGCCTACAGGATGCCGAATGTGCAAAATCATAAGAGATCCACACCTAGACACATTATAATGAAAATGCCCAACATACAGAATAAGGAGAGAATTTTAAAAGCTACAAGAGAGAGGAAGCAGATTACATTTAGGGGTAAAGCAATCAGGATAACAGCTGATCTTTCAACACAGACACTGAAAGCTAGAAGATCCTGGAATCACATATTTCAAACACTGAAAGAAAAAGGGTTCCAACCAAGAATCCTATATCCAGCGAAATTAAGCTTCAGGATTGAAAATGAAATAAAAATCTTCCATGATAAGCAAAAGTTAAAAGAATTTGCAGCTAGAAAACCAGCTCTTAAAAAAACATCCATGGCAAAACAATACAGGAAGAGGAAATTAAAAATAACAATGAAAACCAACAGCGGGAGGTAGTACAGTAAAGGAAAAACTAATCATAGAGGAAAAACAGATCATGTTAAGTAACATACATAATCAAATATGGCTGGAAGTACAAACCATATCTCAATAGTAACCCTAAATATTAATGGCTTAAATGCACCAATCAAAAGACATAGGCTAGCAGAATAGATTAAAAAAAAGATAACAACAATATGCTGCCTACAGGAGACTCATCTGATAGGAAAAGACATACACAGACTGAAGATGAAAGGTTGGGAAAAATCATACCACTCATATGGACCCCGGAAGCAAGCAGGGTTGTCCATACTTGTATCAAATAAAATAGACTTCAAGCCAAAGTTAATCAAAAGGGATAAACAAGGACACTACATACTGCTCAAGGGAACCATACACCAACAAGACTTGATGATCATTAATATATATGCCCCAAACAATGGTGCAGCTACGTTCATCAAACAAACTCTTCTCAAGTTCAAGAGTCAAATAGTCCAATAATCATGGACAGATCTTCCAAACAAAAGTTGAAAAGAGAAACCATAGAGCTCAATAATACAATTAACAATTTAGACTTAATTTATATATACAGAATGTACCACCCAACATCAAGTGGATACACTTTCTTCTCAGCAGCACATGAATCGTTCTCAAAAATAGACCATATATTATGTCACAGGGCAAATCTTATAATTACAAAGAAGTAGAGATACTACCATGCATTCTATCTGATCATAATGGAATGAAAATGGAAGTCAATAATAAAATAAGAAAGAAAAAGTCCTACATCACATGGAGAATAAACAATATGCTACTGAATGAACAAAGGGTTACAGAAGACATCAAAGAGGAAATTAAAAAATTCTTAGAGGTAAATGAAAACTAAGGCACAACATATCGAAATCTCTGGGACACTATGAAAGCAGTACTAAGAGAAAAATTCATTTCATGGCGTTCATTCCTTAAAAGAAGGAAAAGCCAAAAAATACATGACCTCACACTACACCTCGAAGCCTTAGAAAAAGAAGAACAAATCAGCAGCAAATACAGTAGAAGGCAAGAAATAATTAAAATCAGAGCTGAAATCAATGAAATCAAAACAAAAGAAATAATCGAAAAAATTGACAAAACTAAAAGTTGGTTCTTTGAAAAAATAAATAAGATTGATAGACCAGTAGCCATGCTAACAAAGAGAAGAAGAGAGATAACCCCAATTACTAGCTTATGGGATGAAAAAGGCAACATCACAACAGACAATTCAGAAATACAGAAGATAATTAGAAATTATTTTGAAACCCTACATTCTAATAAAATAGAGGATAGTGAAGGCATCGATAAATCCTTAAAGCATATGAGCTACCCAGATTGAGTCAGGATGATGTAAACAACCTAAACAGACCAATATCAAGTGAGGAAATACAAGAAGCCATCAAAAGACTACCAACCAAGAAAAGCCCAGGACCGGACGGATATACAGCAGAGTTTTACAAGAACTTTAAAGAAGAACTAATATCAATACTCTACAATCTATTTCAGGAGATAGAAAAAGAGGGAGTACTTCCAAATTCATTCTATGAGGCCAATATCACCCTGATTCCCAAACCAGATAAAGACCCCTCAAAGAAAGAAAACTACAGACCAATATCCCTATTGAATTTAGATGCAAAAATCCTCAATAAAATTCTGGCAAATCGGATACAAAAACATATCAAAAAGATCGTGCACCATAACCAAGTGGGATTCATCCCTGGGATGCAAAGCTGTTTCAATATAAGGAAATCAATGAATGTAATTCACCACATCAATAGACTTAAAGATAAGAACCATATGATCATCTCGATAGATGCTGAAAAAGCATTTGACAAAATACAGCATCCCTTTATGTTCAAAACTCTAGAAAAATTAGGGGTAACAGGAAATTACCTCAAAATGGTAAAAGCTATATACACTAAGCCTCAGGCCAGCATCATTCTAAATGGAGAAAAATTGAAGGCATTCCCTTTAAAAACTGGAACAAGACAGGATGCCCTCTCTCACCATTTCTATTCAACATAGTTATTGAAACACTAGCCAGAGCAGTTAGACGAAAGAAATTAAAGGCATAAATATAAGAAAAGAAGAACTTAAATTAGCACTATTTGCCGATGACATGATCCTATACCTAGCAGACCCAAAAAATTCAACCAAGAAACTTCTAGAACTAGTAAATGAATTCAGCAAAGTGGCAGAATATAAAATCAACACCAATAAATCAAAGGCATTCCTATATATCAGTGACAAATTCTCTGAAATGGAAATGATGACACCTACTCCATTCACAATATCCTCAAAAAAAAAAAAAAATACCTGGGAATCAACTTAACAAAAGAGGTGAAAGAGCTATACAATGAAAACTACAGAACCCTGAAGAAAGAAATAGAAGAAGACCTTAGAAGATGGAAGGATTTACCTTGCTCATGGATTGGTAGAATTAATATTATTAAGATGGCCATACTACCAAAAGCACTTTACAGATTCAATGCAATTCCCATCAAAATCCCAATGATATTCCTTACAGAAATAGAAAAAGCAATCATGAAATTCATCTAGAAAAACGTGAGACCCAGAATAGCTAAAGTAATTCTAAGCAGGAAGAGTGAAATTGGTGTTATCGCGATTCCATATTTTAAACTATACTATAGAGCAATAGTAACAAAAACAGCATGGTACTGGCACCAAAACAGGCTGGTAAACCAATGGTACAAAATAGAGGACACAGAGACAAATCCACAAAATTACAACTACCTTATATTAGACAAAGTTGCTAAAACCATGCAATGGAGAAAGGATAGCATCTTCAACAAATGGTGCTGGGAGAACTGGAAATCCATATGCAACAAAATGAAATTGAATCCTTTTCTCTCACCATGCACACAAGTCAACTCAAATTGGATCAAGGAGCTAGGAATCAGACCAGAGACTCTGTGTCTAAGATAAAGTTGGCCCTAATCTTCATCATGTGGGGGGAAGGCCCCAAATTTCTTAATAAGACATCTACAGCACAAGAGTTAAAACCAAGAATCAACAAATGGGGCGAATTCAAACTAAAAAGTTTTTTCTCAGCCAGAGAAATAATATGCGAGGTGAATAGGGAGCCTACATCCTGGGAACAAATTTTTACCCCTCAAACATCAGATAGAGCTCTAATCTCTAGGGTATACAAAGGACTAAAAAGTTAAACAACAAAAAAGCAAATAACACAATCAACAAATAGGCCAAGGATTTGAACAGACACTTCTCAGAAGAGGATATACAATCAATCAACAAATACATGAAAAAATGCTCACCATCTCTAGCAATCAGAGAAATGCAAATTAAAACTACTCTAAGATACCATCTCACTCCAATAAGAATGGCAGCCATTATGAAGTCAAACAACAATAAGTGCTTGTGAGGATGCGGGGAAAAATGTACACTCATACATTGCTGGTGGGACTGCAAATTGGTGCAGCCAATTTGGAAAGCAGTATGGAGATTCCTGGGAAAGCTGGGAATGGAACCACCATTTGACCCAGCTATTGCCCTTCTCGGACTATACCCAAAAGACCTTAAAAGAGCATACTACAGGATACAGGTACATCAATGTTCATAGCAGCCCAATTCATAACAGCTAGATGGTGGAAACAACCTAGGTGTTCTTCATCTGTGCCCTTCAACAGATGAATGGATAAAAAAATGTGGCATTTATATACAATGGAATATTACTCAGCACTAAAAAATAACAAGATCATGGCATTTGCAGGGAAATGGATGGCATTAGAGCAGATTATGCTAAGTGAGGTTAGCCAATCCCTAAAAAACAAATGCCAAATGTCTTCTCTGATATAAGGGGGGTGACTCAAAATGGGATAGGGAGGAAGAGCATGAGAAGAAGACTACCACTAAATAGGGAAGAGAGGTGGGAGGGAAAAAGAGGGAGAAGGGGAGTTGCACGGAAGATGGAAGGAGAACCTCATTGTTATACAGAATACATATATGATGTTGTAATGAGAAAAAGAAAAAAAAAAGTGTGTCACCTTAGATTGGATAGAGAGAAAGGATTGGAGAGGAGGGGAGGAGTAGGGAGGATAGGGAGGGCAGCAGAATAGACAATATGATTGATGTATGTACATTCCATGTATGTATTATATGTCAAAATACATTCTATTGTTATGTATGACTAAAAAAATAATTAAAAATTTTAAAAAAAGAAAAAATATTGGTCACAGGTACATAGGCATTTCAGACCACATGGAGTTTTGGCATCTAGTTCTCCTGAATCCCAATCAAAACAGTAAATGGAAGCATTCAGTAAATGTTCATGGGGAAAATTTGAGGACAAGAAGGTAATGGTCATTCCCTACCAGAAAAGTTCATAGGTTACTGACTCGGATTTCAAAATACGGCAATGTTCTCAATTTATAGGATTAGATTGTTTATTTTTATGAAAATGTCAATGTAGAAAGCATTGATGAATTCTTTAAAGTTGAAATCACAACAATACATGATTGTGTAACATCAAAGTCATGTAGCAACTCCTTTGAAGGTAGAAATGGGCCTAAAAATTATAAGCAGACTGTGAAAGGAGGGGGTCATTATAGAAGGTTAATTCTAAGTTAGTGTTTAGAAACCCATGACTCTAAAATATTCAGATGACAGATAAGGAATCTAAGACCCAGAGAGGTCAAGGAAGAGCCTTGGGTAGCACAGCTACTTATACACAGAGCTAGGACATCTGAATTTTAAAAAAAAATCTGTGATTATTCAATTTAATTAAACTGGATGCTCAGAAATATTGAATGTTTCCTATATACAGATCACTGAGCAAAACACCAAAGAAATGTTGATAAGTTATACCAGGGTTGATGGCAGGTGGAGAGTGAAAGGGAGATAAGCTTTTCCATGTGAGTGCATCTCAAGTTATGTAGGCAAAATATATAAATGCCTGTAGCCACAGTTAATGTAAACAGAGTGACTCCAAAAGAGGATATTGTACTGTCATTTAAAATTAAAATTTAATAAGTTATATTCAACATTAGTAGAAAATATTCATAATTTTAATGAATCATCTAATTAAATATTGTATATGCAACAGTATGGAGCAGGCTGAAAAACAACCTTGAGTTATTTTAATGCTTAAATGCAATTAGTAAGGAATGTTTTAAAAACAAAACCCACTTGAATTTCATGAACTTTTTCTCTAAAGCAGAAAATGTTTATTTCATAAACCATCCCTTGTTTTCAGGAATTACATGTTTATTCTTGCTTTCAATGCTAAGTAGTCAGTTGAACTACAATTTATATCAGTCACTGTGTTGTCAGTTTAGACGTAGCCAAGCTCAATTTCATGCAGAATGATCACATAGCTACATAGTCAAATACTTTGTTTTAGTCTGATGCCAAAATAATTCCATGGTATCAGGTTCTTATGATAGGAAGAAAACCTGTATTTTCTTAGTCAGGAGATAACATCCTGTTTTGTTTATAATTTTTCCTTAATATGCTTTCTGATATTGTGTGGTAAACTTATCATTTACTCTTTCAGCAGCTATTAATGAAATATCATCTAATTTAATATATCGACTAGCTTTAATCCCAATTTTTTTTTGAGAGAGAGAAAATTGTTTTAATATTTAATTTTTTTAGTTTTCGGCAGACACAACATCTTTGTATGTGGTGCTGAGGATCGAATCCAGGCCACACGCATGCCAGGCAAGCGTGCTACCACTTAAGTCACATCCCCAGCCCCTAATCCCAATTTTTAAGATGAAGTAGAAAACTCATTTTGAAATTTGACAGTTTCTTTATACAAGTTCATAGAGTATAAGTTGGGAATAATTTAAGCCATAACAGCCTAGACTTGTTATACTGCTCCCAATCCCTAGTCTTACAGTCTTCTATTTACCCTGGAACTTGGGCAACCCATACAACATTAAACCCCATCTTTCTAAGCAGCATGTGAACTGTAGCACTGTTCTTTTGTTTTGTAGGCCTATCTGACTGTGAGAATTTAGTCCAAGTAAACAGCTTTAGATTCCCAAAGGGCAGAAATGGTGAGTTAAAGGCTTTTACTGAACAGTAATATTTTATTTCTCCAGCTGAGTGGTGTGAACACAGGTCATCACTCAATTATTCCTTTCACCAATTTGGTATTTCTTAACTACAAAAATCATCTATTTATTGTTCAATGACATAATTGTGTTTTAAAAACAACATAAAACTTACATTAATTACTCTAAGAAATACACAGGCAACAAAATGGATTATTTGCATGCTTTTTCCTGAGAACCAGACATTACTCCCCACATTTTCCAAAAGTGAATTTTTATTGAGGTTGATAGAATTTTTATAATATACAATAAGTTTGGATCATGTCCCTCCCTATGCCAACCTGGTGCTACAAGTCTTTTCCACTCAATTCCTCCCTTACATTACTTGCCATATACCAGCTAGTTGAAGGTAAATTATACTTGTCTTCTAATTCACCCATTCTGCAGTCTACATTCCTCCAGTAGCTATGACATTCCTAATGTAAAAACTATGATTTAGCTGTAGGGGGTAAATAAGGCTAAAGATGATAAATTGCATTGGAATATGAGGAAAAAATGGACTGAAATACAGTATTGAAAACTATTCCACCTATTTTGAGTCTGAGTAAGAAAATGAGTAGACATTTCCATCTCCTTTGTAGAAAAAAATCGTGGTTGTAGAAACATTAAGGAATGAAATCCAGGTAGACGAGTCATCAAGCTCCATCTAACAAAAATTGGGAAAGTAAATACCAGAGAAATTCTGATTCAAAGAACTGTCAACAAATCACATCATGAAGGATCACAAAGCCTGCAGGTGTCATTCTCAGTCAAATATATGTCAATTTTATGTCTAATAATCTGTTATAAATTGAAATGTATTTATGCATATAGATAGTGATTTTGATTATAATTCAACAGCAGAATAATACTCTTTGCTTCACATTAATGCCTATTTAAAAATAAGAATGTTGAAATATTATTTCTAGAAGATGTACAGTAGTTAGGATCTGAGGACATCTAAATCAGTTAATATTCACTAACGATGCTTACACAGAGAGTTTGGTCCAGAAGACTAAGGCACAAGGTGAATTGTGATAAAATGTATTATTATTGCTTTTAATTTAAAGAATATATATATATATATATATATATATATATATATATATATTTGCATATTCATGTATGTAGCACATATAGTTATTTTTAGATACAAAATAAACTGTTGATATTTGAAAAGAATGATCATTTTAAAATACATGTGTCTCAAATGAACAAAGAGGCCAAAGCAATTTTATGCATAAGAGTAAACCTGGAAGCATCGCACCAATTGAATTAAAAATATATTAAAAAGCTATAGTAAGCAAAATAGCATGATAAAGGCATAAGAACAAACAGAACAATAGAAAAGAATATAGAGCCCAGAAATAAGTCTAGACATTTATACCCAATTTGATTTTTGGCGAATTATCAAGAAAACACAATGGGGAAAGAAAGCTATTCCACTTATGAGTTAATGATTCTATTGTACATAGTAGGGTATATGATTGTAAGCATGTATTGCTATCTGAATTAAAACTTGGCTTTTCCTAGGTTTTAAAAAAAATTAAAGTTGCTTTGATAAATGATGTTGGTAAAACTGGATATCCACATGCAGAAGAATGAAAACAAACCCTTATCTCTGACCATATACAACACTCAACTGAAAATAAATTAGACTTAAACATATAATCTGAAACTATGAAACTACTAGAAGAAAACATAGCAGAAAATTACCATGACATATGTCTGGACAATAATTTTTTTGAAATGTCCTGAATTCAAGCAAAGGCTATAAATGCAAAAACAGACAAATGGGATTACAGCAAACTGAAAAGCTGCTGTACAGTAAAGAATAAACAGAGTGAAGATACAAGGTACCAACTGGGAGAAAATATCTGCAAACTGTACAACTGATAAGGTATTATATATATATATATATATATATATATATATATATATATATATATATATACTCAAACAACTCAAAAGCAACAGAAGCAACAGAAGAAATTACACTAGTAAAGCTCAACTAACTTACAGTGTGATAGGAGCAACAAGTTCTAGTATGTTATTGCACAGAAGGATGGACTCTACATAGCAAAAATCCACTATATATTTCAGAAAGCTAGAAGAAAAGATTTTGAATATTTTATCCATAAAGAAATGGCAAATTTTTGAGATAAATATGTTTAAACTAATTTTAACTTTACATAATATACACATATATTGAACATTACATGGTACCCCATTAATATGTTTTATGTTAGTATATATTGACGAGTGACAAAAATTAAAATAGAATTTTTAAAAAATGGGCAAAAGTCATAAAGACTGATTCTTTTTGTGTGTCTATGTGGTCATTTCTCTTTTTTATTTTTATTTTTAATTTGTTTTAATTAGTTACACATGACAGTACAATGATCTTGACATAGAATACATTTGAATCACATGGGGTATAATTTCTCATTTTTCTGAGTGCACAGGTTGCAGAATCACATTGGTCATGCAGTCATGTATATACCCACAGCAATAATAATATCTATTTTATTCTGCTGTCCTTTCTATCCCCCTTTCCTCTTCCCTCCCCTCCTATCACTTCTCTCTACCCAATCTAATGTGACCCACTTATTTTTTTTCCCTCACATTGTCATATATGTATTCTGTATAACGAAGGGGGTCTCCTTCCCTCTTCCATGCAATTCCCCTTCTCCCTCCTTATCCCTCCCACCTCTTTTCCCAATTTAGTGATAATCTTCTTCTCATGCTCTTCCTCCCTATCCCATTTTGAGTCACCCCCCTTATATCAGAGAAGACATTCAGCATTTGTTTTTTAGGGATTGGCTAACTTCACTTAGCATAATTTGGTCTAATGTCATCCATTTCACTGCAAATCCCATGATCTTGTTATTTTTTACTGCTGAGTAATATTCAATTGTGTATAAATGCCACATTTTTTTATCCATTCATCCATTGAACAGCATCTGGGTTGGCTCCACAGTCTAGCTATTTTGAATTGTGCTGCTGTAAACATTGATGTAGCTATGTCCCTGTAGTATGTTGTTTTTAAGTCCTTTGGGTATAGACGAAGGAGAGGGATAGCTGGGTCAAATGGTGGTTCCATTCCCAGTTTTCCAAGGAATCTCCACACTGCTTTCCAAATTGGCTGCACCAATTTGTAGTCCCACCAGCAGTGTACGAGTGTACTTTTCCCCCCATATCCCCACCAACACTTGTTGTTGTTTGACTTCATAATAGCTGCCATTCTGACTGGAGTGAGATGAAATCTTAGAGTGGTTTTAATTTGCATTTTTCTGATTGCTAGCAATAGTGAGCATTTTTTCATATTTTTGTATTTGTTGATTGATTGTATAGCCTCTTCTGAGAAGTATCTGTTCAGGTCCTTGGCCCATTTGTTGATTGGGTTATTTGTTTTTTTGTTGTTTAACTTTTTGAGCTCTTTATATACCCCAGAGATTAGAACTCTATCTCATGTGTGAGGGGTAAAAATTTGTTCCCAGGATGTAGGCTCCCTATTCACTTCACATATTATTTCTCTTGCTGAGAAAACACTTTTTAGTTTGAATTCATTCCATTTGTTGATTCTTGGTTTTATTTCTTGTGCTATAGGATTCTTACTAAGGAACTTGGGGCCTAACTGCACGTGATGGAGATTAGGGCCTACTTTTTCTTCTATTAGACACAGAGTCTCTGGTTTGATTCCTAGGTCCTTGATCCATTTTGAGTTAATTTTTGTGCATGGTGAGAGATAGATAGGGATTCAAGAAAAGACATACAAATGCCTAACAGGTATATGGAGAAATGCTTAATATCATTAATTATTAGGGAAATGAAAATCAAAAGCACAATGAGATGTCACTTCACATTTTTTAAGATGGCTTTTATCAAAAAGTCAAAAGGTAACTGTTACAAATGTGGAGAAAGACAAATTGTTTACACTGCTGATAGGAATTTAATTTAATATAGCCATACAAAAAACATGAAATTACTCAGGAATCTGGAAATAGAATGATGATATTATCCAGAAATGCCTCTCCTGGGTAGTATTTTCAAAGGAAATGAAATCAATAATGTCAAACAGATTTCTTCATTTCTATGTTTTTTGCAGCACTATTCACAATAACCAAGACATGGAATCCAACCTAAGTACCCACAAACTGATGAATGAATAAACACACACACGGAAAATATTACAATCAATCAACAAATATATGAAAAAAGGTTTAATATCTCTAGCAATTAGTGAAATGGAAATCAAAACTACTATAAGATTTCATCTCAATTCCAGTCAGAATGGCAGCTATTATGAAGACAAACAACAATAAGTGTTGGTGAGGATGTGGAGGAAAAGGTACACTCATACATTGCTGGTGGGACTGAAAATTGGTGAAACCACTGTGGAAAGCAGTATGGAGATTCCTTGGAAAACTGGAAATAGAACCACCATTTGACCCAGCTATGTGCTCCTTGGTCTATACCCAAAGGATTTAAAAACAGCAAACTACAGGGACACAGCCACATCTATGTTTATAGCAGCACAATTCACAATAGCTAAACTGTGGAACCAAAGTAGATGCCCTTCAGTAAATGAATGGATCAAGAAGATGTGGTATATATATACACAATGGAATATTATTCAGCATTAAGAGAAAAAAATCATGGCATTTTTCAGGTAAATGGATGGCATGGGAGAAGATAATGCTAAGTGAAGTTAGCCAATCTCAAAAAATCAAATGCCGAATGTTTCTTCTGATATAAAGATGCTAATTCATAATAGAGTTGGGGGGCATGGGAGGATGAGATGAACTCTAGATAGAGCAAAGTGGAGGGAGGGGAAAGCATGGGGTATGGGGATAGGAAAGACAGTGGAATGAGATGGACATCATTACCCTAAGCACATGTATGAAGATATGAGTGGTGTGAGTCTACTTTGTGTACAACCAGAGATAAGAAAAATTATGCTCTATGTGTGTAATATAAATTGTAATGCATTCTGCTGTCATATATAACAAATTATAATAAAACAAATTTTAAGAATCAATGAAATTTTGTCACCTCTAACAACATGAATGGAACTAGACAATATTATATGTGAAATAAGACAGGCACAGTAAGACAAATATTGCATGGTCTCCTATGTGGAATATAAAATAACTTATTGTATAGGAGAACAGAGCATAATGGTTATTTGCATAGACTTAAGAGATAAAGGTCAAGAGATGATGGGGAGATGATGGTCAAATGATATATAATTACAATTATGTAGGAGGATGAAAAAGAGTCCAGAATTTGCAAATACACAGAGATAAAACATAGATAGGGATAAATGATTGTTAGGTGCCAGGGTATGAGGCAAAGGGGAATAACAGGTTATGGAGTTTCTGTTTTGTTTTGATAATGCCCTAAAATTGATTGTGGTAACTATGATTGAATACTATCAGTATGTCAATTTATAATATGTGAACTATGTCTCAAAAATCTATCTTTAAAATCGGTGTGCCCTAAAAATGCATCAAATCTTATAAGGGCAGAGGAGAATATGGGAACACATACAAAACAGTGTATTTCTATAGTGATGTTTATATCTTCAGCTGAATGACACATGCATAGCTAATCTCAATATTATTCTTTCACCAGTTTGATATTTCTGAATTAGATACTATTGCTTTAAATATAAATGATGTTCCATCCCAATTGTACACTGATATTGGTGAGAAAAAAAGGAAGATGTTAGAGTGATATTCAACTACAGAACAAAACACACATTTTTACAACTACAGAACAAAACACACATCCATTTCAATGTTTTGTGATGGATCAGAAAATTGGAATTCCTGTTTTTAGCTCCATCACAATTGAGAGACTTGGCTTCATACAAGTCACTTAAATTTGCTGAGTTCCAGTTACTTGACCGAAGATGGGACTTTTAGCATTTACATGAAGCCACTGTGAAAATAAGCAATGCAACACAGACAAAAGCACTCTCTAAAAACCACTATACCAGAGGAAAAAGTTATGACTTAACAAAAAGTGAAACATGTGTTGAGGTAATGAGCAAATCCCTTCTTGCCTGTCCAATAATTATGCTGAACACTGTACCTAGAGCCTGGAATAAAATTAAAAGTTGCCTATGTATACTCATAAGAAAAAATATTTCATATTTGAAATAATATCATGAATGGTGATGATGACTTCTTTGGAGGTGGAAATGTCTATAGTAACCTGTCTTTAGGAATGAGGATATAATCTTTCTAAATTGGAGGGGAAGGAAGACAAGAATTTATTTATATATATATATATATATATATATATATATATATATATATATATACACACATACATACTTTGAAGTCTGAGGATCTTGTGGATTTTAGAGATGCATGAAACAGTTCAGTAAAATTGAATACAATGTCAAGGTGAAGAATACTCGTAACCTCCCTGATCCAGCTCTGCATGGTTCCTGACCCAAGATATACAATATCATTTCAACTCGTATCTTTGCTTTCACTTTTGTTCCTCCTGTTTCTACACAGTGCCCACAGATTTCTATAAAGTAGGGTTTCTCAAATTATGCTCCTTGTATATCAACATCACAATCACTTGACAAACCTTATTAAATAATGCAGATTCATACATCCCACCCAAGAGTATCTGCTTTCATATATCTGATTTAGGACCTAGAAATCTGTACTATAGTAATACCCCTAGGTGATTTCCATACTACTAACATTTGAAGATTTCTAAAATATAAGATGCATCCCAGTGTTACTCCTTTGTACACAACCCTCCAATTGGTTTCATCTCTTACTTTTGAAAGGCCAAAGAAGGCATCATGGCACACAAGTCACTTTATATCCTATGGGATAGTGTCTTTCATGAAACAATATTTTCCTTATTTTTTGCCTTTGTCCACATGGTCTTCATACTTTTCCTAAGCTGCTTCTGCCACAGGGCCTTTGCACTTATGTTTTTCTCTGCTTGAAATATTCCTAAGCTTCTCTCACAGTTCATATCTTCACTTTCTTACCATCCACTCAAAGGCCAATTCACTTAGAGACACCTATCTTTACTATCTATTATTTCACTTGGCTGGCTTTACTTTTCATTCATAGTAATTACCATAATTATACATAAACTTGTGTATCTCCCCTCACTTTATATGAAGCTTTATAACAGAAGGGACATGTTCTGTTTCTTCTCTACATTGTCCACATATGGTGTTTAGGACCTAGTGTGACTTTGATACATATTTGTAAAGGCAGTTTCAAAATACAAGGCTTGATCTATCTGTACTTGATCCTGAACTTTATCTGCTTCCTTTTTGCAATGTCCTTTCCTGTGTGATCTGCCTCTAATCTTGAGTCACCCTTTCTCTCTCCCACCAGTATTTAACCTCCCTCCAAATGGTTCTCTACCTAGATGTTATATCTAGAGACATTTCTAGTGTTCATTACTAAGAATGTAAATAATACATATATCAGTTTGAACAATACTACAGATGCTGCTACATGTCCTATAATGAATTAAGACATTATATATTAAGGAATATAATGAATTAATATTCCTTTCTGTATCATATATATATATATATATATATATATATATATATATATATATATATATATATATATATATATATATCTCAAATGTGTATATATACAAAAAGGAATATTACTTGGCCTTAAAGAATAATAAAATGATGGCATTTGCCAGTATATGCATAGAGTTGGAGAATATCATCCTAAGTGAAATAAGCCAGTCCCCCCAAAAAAAACAAAGGCCATTTCTTTTCTCTGATATGTTGATGCTAATGCACAATAACAGGGGTGGCAAGGGAAAAAAAATAGAGGTACTTTCAATTAGGCAGAGGGGAGTAAAGGGAGGGGAGGGGGTGTGGAGTAGTAAGGATAGTAGAATGAATAGGACAACATTACCCTATGTGTATATATGACTACTTAACTGGTGTAATTCTACATCATGTACAACCAGACGAATTAGAAGTTAGTTATACTCCATCTATGTAAGATGTGTCAAAGTGTATTCTACTATCATGTATAACTAACTTGAACAAATTTTTAAAAATGTTAATTGCACTAAATTTGAGACACCCTGCTCTAGATAGTACAACGCCATACTAAACTTTTCTAACTCCATACATTTCTAAAACTCTCCAACATAAACAGGAAATAATTTTCTTTCCCTCTTGATGAACATATTGACAACAAAATATAGAAGCAAGGAAGTTTTATTCTTAGTATTAAAAATATTTTGAATGAAATATAAAAATCCCTCATTTGAAACATCAAAGTCATAAATTCCAGTTATATTTCTTAATATTCAGCCATTAAAATGCTTCCAATTTGTCACTGGATTTTGATGAATATTGGAAAACAGTGAAAAAACTGGAAGGAAATATAACAAAACATTAATTATGGTTAACTCTGAATTATAGAATTGCGTATGTGCTATGGTTTGGATATGTGGTGTTAAGGTTTAGATTTGAAGTGCCCCTTAAAAGTTCATGTGTGAAACAATGCAAGAATTTCAGAGGTAAAATGATTAGATTATGAAAGATTGAGGGGTGTAATCTGATCAGTTAATCCACTGAGAAGATTTCTTCCACCATGACATTCTCCCTCATCTTGATCCCAGAGCTGTGGAGTCTACTGACCATGGACTGTACCTCTGAAACCAATGTACCAAAATAAATATTATCTTGGGTCGAGAACAAGGGATTAAGCCATCTGTGGACTGAGACTTTGAAACCATGAGCCCCAAATAAACTTTTTTATGCACTAAGTTGTTCTTGCTAGGTATTTTGTTTACAGCTGCACAAAAGCTGACTAAGACAATCTGACATTTATTGTGTTGCTCCATACTTTTCTGTTTTCCAAATTGTCTACTATCACATTTTATTGCTTTCAAAATCATAAAATTAAATATCATTTAAAATACCATAAAAATGTTACACAACAAGAAACGCCTTCAAAATCCAGAGTCATGTTATCAGCATGCAAAAGATAAACTTATTTGTCAATTAAAGCTTACAAAATAGCAAATGTTTCTTATCTGACAACTTTGGCCTTTATCTTGAATCAATCAGTGGTTTTTGTTTGTTTGTTTGTTTGTTTTTCTTTTTGGTATCAGGGATTGAATTTCTTACTCAGGGAGCACATTCCTAGCCTTTTTTGGTATTTTCTCTAGAGACAGGGTCTTATTGAGTTGCTAAATTTCTAATGCTGACTTTGAACTTGCAATCATCCTGCCTTAGCCTACCTACCTGCTGGGATTACAGGGGTGCACCCCTGTGCCTGGCTCAACCAGTGTATTTTAACTAAAAAACAAGAAGAAATATTAACTTAAAAGTTAATTTATAAACTGCGGATGCTGTAAGAAATTGGAGCATACCGTTCTTACAGATTTTTAAGGTAAGTTCAACTTGCAAGAAATATTAAAAAGAGTATCTTAAAAACCATCTTCTTAAAACTTAAAAAAATAATTACTTTTAATACAGAAACTTTGGTGTTTTCCCAAACAAATCACTCTTGTCAAAATTCTAACATTAGATCAGAATTGTTGAAGTAGACCAGTACAGATTTTGTAGATTTTGCTACACTTAAGAATTGTTACAGTCCAGCGTGGTAGTGCACACATGTAATCTCAGTAGCCTGGGAGTCTGAGGCAGGAGGATCATGAGTTCAAAGCCAGCTTCAGCAACTTAGCAAGGCCCTAAACAACTCAGAAAGACCCCGTCTCTAAATAAAATATTAAAAAGGGCTGAGGATATGGCTTAGTGGTTAAGTGCCCCTGGGTTCAATCCCTGGTACAAAAAAAAAATTGCTACAACTCTGGAAACTGATAAATTTGATTATGTAGACTTCATAGTTTTCTAAGATTGGAACAATTTGCAATTTTAAAACCAAATATTCTCACAAGTAGATGTAAACTCACTAAAAAAATACATTAGGGAAATACCTAATTACAGAACTCAAATAAACAGACTTTTAGGTCAACAAACAAATATCTTGTTCTAAAGGCATTATAAAGTAGTGCTTTTTCTTATCTATATTCTCTCTCATCCTCTTGATTTTGATATCTTTAAGATGCTCAGAAAGATTTCAACATTTAATAGAAAGGTGAGATTTTCAGGATGGTAAGAAATCCTCATCATTTCATATAAAATAAATGTCAAGTTGGATAAAGACCTATCTTCTTGGTTTACACCATTTATCATAATCAATTTAATATTACTTCCAGCAGTGTGGCATAGCACTGCATAAACAATATGATAATTGGAATTCCTCTGCTCCTTGAATTAGTAAGCAAGTTACAGTGCATATCAATCATGCATAATGAGTCTGAAGCATGGCTTGATTACATTTCATTTGCATAAGAATTTTCTATAATTTTTTTAAACTGATCATTTTTAATTCAGAATAGATTTAAATGCCACACAACTGCTGCTATCCTCCTGAAATGCTAAGCAATCTTCTTACATAATACAAAAATGCTAATCAATTTTTTTAACTAGAACCTGGCTTGTTAATGAGTTTTCACCTTTCTACATGCTGTCAAATCTCATTACACTGTCACCTTTCTAGGGTTCACAATTGAAGTAAATATTTATATGATTCAATTCTAATTGTCCACATTATTTCATTGCAATTACAAGGGAAACATCTTTTAAATAATTCTTGGATTGTCAAATTTGAAAAATAATTTGTCCTTTTTAAATTCTGTAGTTAGTAAAACCTCTACTATTAACTTAGAAGAATATTGATTCAAAGATACTCTATGATGTCAAATATCTGAAGTTTAAAAATGAAACAAATAGGAACCAACAGACAAATACATATGGTTCTAGTATTAAATTATAATGAGATAAAATGTGATAATAAAAATAGATTATTAAATATAATCATTAGAAACATAATCTTTTGAGGAATTATTACCTGAACATAATTATTCAAAAGCTATTTCAGAAGATAATCTGATTTCTTAAATTTCACATATGTATTAAAATGTATATTTTATATATAGTATATATGCTATATATACTATGTATATACAATATATAGCATGTATATATTAAAATGTAACATTTATATATTTTTATGAAATTATATATATAAATACATCAATTTATATATTGTTTTTTCTCCTTATAATAGTCAATGATTTAAAATTATTTCCATGAGAAACATGTTTACAACTTTCATATTTCCATGAGTAAACTTTAGAAAACAATGTAAGAGATAGGTCCAGAGATTTGTTTTCAAAACATATCATGTACAATGAAAAAGACATCTTAAAACATTTACTAAAACAAAAAGAAAAATGGATTATATGAGTGAAACAAGAAACTGGTGAAAAAATTGAACTTGTTAAGTATACACTTATACTTAGATACAAGTTTCTAAGCCATGCCAAGTACTAGCTCAATGACTAGAACAGAGTTTGATAGATCTCATTACTATATATTGAATTTTATATTCTTTGCAATAAAAAAATACACACATGTAGTCTATCAAGCCAACTTTTGGGAACTTAAAAATTTCCATGAGGAAAATACTGCACAGTAAAAGGATTTACTGAATCATTCTAAGGCATTTTTCCATGTGTAATTTTTAGTTTCAAGGCTACCATGAATACACATTTCTTTTTCTTTTTCTTTTGGAAAAAAAAAAAAAAAAAACATGTTTCTTTTGTTCACTTGTTTATGTACAAGTATAATTCTTAAAACCTATTGATTCACTTCCATTCATCATTGTAGAAAGCTTCTGAAGACAGAATATTAAGTATTCTTTGAAATGTAGCTTACATAAAATTTTAATAAGATGTTTCTTATTTCAAATATCATAAGATTACTGACATTTCCTAGAAAAGACTTATCCTTAGTTAAAGATCATAAGTTATCTGGCTAATTTCATGTAGATATAAACATTCTTTCTCCTTAAAAATAAACTATTATTCCTCATTAAAATTAAATTCAAATAACCATTGACAGAATCTTTTGATGGCAGAATTATAGATGGAATGAAATTTTCTGTACTTTCCAAATTTTTAACAATAATGTCTTTAAAGCATATAACAAAACTTTTGAGAAATGACAAGTAAAACTTTCACCAAATAATCAGATAATATAAATCACAAGACAACCGGCAATCATTTCTGAGTGTCTGGATCATTTTGCACTGAAGGGAATGGCCTCCACTTCCTGGTAAGTGACCTGGGGTGTTCAAAGAAGCCCTGTTTCTATCACAACATTGCTTCCTGCTTTAGTACAACAACTAATGAGTCTGGATGGGTGTTCACAAAGTACAAAACTTTCTGAGTATATATTAGCTGCAATACAGCAAACAGAATCAAACCTCAGGGGAAAGTAAAGAACTCAACTCATAAAACTGTAGTGGTTACCAAACTATAGCAAGCAAATTCAAACCTCAGAGTAAAGGGCAAAACAATTGTCATTCACCCACTCTGCCCCACAAAGCCTAAATCCCAAGACTCTGGTTGGTAGTGTTACCGCTGTTGACGGGTGACGAGTCCTTGCTTCCCCAATGTTGAAGAATAACACCAAAGAAGCACACCGAGGCAAGGTCAGAGTAGAAATTAGAAGTTTATTAAAGGACAGCAGAAAAGACTTCTCCCGGAGGAAGAAGGGGACCCAAGAGGTGGAATCCGTGGAAGGGATGTTGTCTCCCCTTTTTATAGTTCTTTCAGAGATGGAATGTAGGTGGGAAGGCCCAAGGGGTGGGACACAGGTGGGCCAAAGAAGTAATCTGGTCAGAAAGGACTTCTGAGTCAGCACCTTTTTGCTGGGGGCTGTTCATTAACATTTCTTTGAGGTGGACTTTGGCCTAGGGCCTTTTCGGGACTTCATTAACATTCCATGAGTTGTCCTGTGTTTTCCCTGAGTCATTCTCCGCATGGTCTCCATTTTAGATTTCACTCAGCATTAGACCCGATTTATCTAACTACACTGACTACCTAACTTTAAATCTGGCTTCAGTAGCAGAGTGTTCCTGCCTCACTCCTATCTGCCTCTTGATTATGTGCGTTCTGAAATCCTGGCAGTACCCCACCCTGCCCCTTTCTACCTGGCTCCAGGCAGCCCTGGACCCTGCCCTGTGTTGCTCACCCTACATAGGTATGTCCCAGCCATAGTGGGACTCTCATGCTCAGCTGGCACTTTTGCTTGTGCCTAAAGCAGCCACAGACACCCTTCCCAAGATCCTAGCTCACAGATGAACAAATTCTAAAAAAATTTTCTCATTTGTTCTATATTCTCATTGTATTTGTCATCTTGTATTTTCTCACATTTCTCATTCTTTTTCTCCCATTTCATACTCATTCTAGTTTCTCATTCTTGCTCCCATTCTTTTTTTTTTAATTTTTATTGTTGGTTGTTCAAAACATTACATAGTTCTTGATATATCATATTTCACACTTTGATTCAAGTGGGTTATGAACTCCCATTTTTACCCCATATACAGATTGCAGAATCACATCAGTTACACATCCATTGATTTCATTTTTCTCTTTACCAAAGTCCTTTCCTTTTTCTTCAATCTCCTAGTTTCTCCATTTTTCTATATATGTTTTCACATTTTATTTGACATTATTCTCATGTTTAATCTCACATTACTAGCATATTATCTATATATCTCTTATTTTTTCATAATTTTTCATTCTTAAATTTTATTTCAATGTGCTATTCTTTACACATTAAATTTTATTTATTTCATTTCACATGTTTTCTTTTACTTCTTTCTAATATTTATACGTTTCAATCTCATTGTTTTTATTCATTCCTACACTTCCACAGCATGGTAGGTTATGTTTTATTTTCTCCTTCCTTTCATTATGATCCTTTATTTACTCTCATTCTCTCCCTACTTTTATGCACATATTAGGTTTCACTCACAATATTTACTTGTTTTTTTGTCACATGTCTTTAACATAGAACTTTCATAATTTTTCTGCAATATTATCCCTAAAATAACAATTAGGTTTAACAGAGTTGAATAAAGATGGGTGTTCTCTAGTGTCTATATTTTTGCTGGTATCTGATTTTACAGATTAGTAGTTAACAGGAAAATGGTGAAACCATAGTTTTGCAAGACTAGATAAAATGGTGATGAGAACAAGCAGACCAAGGAATAATAAATGTTTTGTAATGGGTTATGGGTTAATAAGGGACACTCATTGATTGCCAACAATCACTCACTTATAGAAATTTCTGTAAACACCATCAAAAGGGGAGCTCTCAATTGGATGCACTTGTCCAAAACTATTTGGGGCACTTTATTTCCTTTCAGGATCAACAAATTCCACTGAGACTTCTCACTGTATTATATGCATCAAAAAGGCCACAAAGAATCTCAACCACTTATGCCCCTATGTGTCATTTAAAATATTCATACAAATAGGAAAATATAGATAAATTTATTACTTGTGAATGGCAAATATACATTTACAAGCATTCTTAATCCATGAAAGTAACTGAGGGAAAAAGTGGAATGTTTAAAAAAAGAAAAACTTAAGAAAAACTCCTAGATACATATATTCAAATTAGCAGAACCAGAGGAGAAAAGAATAAACAAATAGGTTCCAAAAAAAAATAAGTTAGAGACTCAGAGGAAATACTTCAGAAATGGTCAAATTTTAGAGATATTAAGGAAAACATATGCTATAGACTCAATACATATATTTTGCCATGAAGAAGTCAAAATATTCAAAGCTGACTTTTGGTGAGGTCATGGTGTGGAGGCCACAATAAAGAAATCCAAATAGAAGGACAAACTCCACAAGGCTTCATGTTGATACTAACTTGTAATGAATCAGGCAAGGTCCAGCTTTGTAGATCAGCTTTCCTGCCCCAAGGTCAAATCAAAACATATCTGAACAAGAGACTGCATTTAAAGAACCTACTCCAAGAGAAAGAACACTCTGACCTCAGGATATGAAGTATCTCAAAATGAAACACAGAAAGGTATTTCTGTTAGAGGGAGGGGCAGGTCAGGATATCTGGTCCTTTGTGGGGAAGGATGGAGGTACTCAGGGAGAGCAGTAGGCAAAATGGGTGCTTCAACAGGAAATATATCTCTTTGCCATCAAACTCTGCTTAATTTACGGAATGAATGTTCCTACACTTTGTAGCTTGCTTAAGCTAGGGGTGAGACAAAATTTAGGGGCATGTAGGCAGAACAAAAGCCTACCTAAAGGCGAGGCCAGGCCACATCAAGAGTAATTGATATGAAACTCTGAGTATTTGATCATTTATTTGGTAATTTAAATAAATACTTATGTACTTGCTCTACCCAGAACCATCCTGTACTAAAACTGTTTTGAGCAGGGTACTTGGACTAAACATTCAACTTCCAATATTTATTTATATTTCATTCAACAAATCACTTTTAGAACTATTCTATGCAAAAGTTATTTCTTAAATGTTTTTTCTGTTCTTTCCCACCTATGAAAATTGAAATTAATAGGCCAAAACAAAATGCACAAATGGAAACAGCAGAAGTGAGCAGGAAAGTCGAATTCCTTATGTGGAAGATGGCAAAACAGAAATCTACAATAGTGAAATGACATCTCCCCCAGCCACACAACTAAATAGTAGAAGAAGCAAGACACACATTCAACTAAACATCTGAAAAATCATATGGTCCCTGATAATGGATGTACTTTTCCTTAAGTAAAATTTTTGGAGATTACTACATAATTATATTTAACTTTCCATATAAATTTTATTTCTATTCTTTCTGAAAATATAAAGATAGTCTATGTGCTTTGGGAAATGAATATTTACTAGGAAAACATGTCTCTTTCCCCAATACAGAAAATTAAATTAGAGAAATTGGCCATAAGTACAATAGCAAGAAAACATTAAATCATAATGAAATCAAAGTTAAGTTTTTGGTAATAATTATTGCCTAATGCAATTCAATCAAGGAATAATTTGTTGTTAACTATCATTTTAACAAGATAGCATTTTAAATTAATACTATTTAGTATAACATAAAGTAAATATGCTCCAAAGAATTTGCTTTGATACTAACATTTATCAGAGAATACTAAAGAATTCTCACTTTTAACATCTCTAATCTGAAGTTAACTGAACCATAAAGGAGACATTAACCATTATTAAACATATTTTTTGCTCTTCCTATCAAAGTAAAAGGCAAGAAGTTGAGAAACAGTAACAACATTTTTATAACATGAAATGCAGGAAAACATGATAAAGGTAATATGTCATTGAAATCTGACACTACTATGGTCTTTTGTATGTTTATTTTGATTTGTTTTATATTTTCATATTTTAGTAAGCATTTCTCTCTAGAGCTTCTAATGATATTACAATACATTATACACACTGTGATCTAGATGTCAAAATTGAATGCATATAAAATAGGTGTTTTAAAGATGTATGAATGTGGCATCAAGTAACCTCATCTCTCTAAGGCAAAGAAAAATTACCTAAAGATAGTAACATTTTGCTAACTACAGACAAAAAAACATAATAAATTAGAAATCACAATGGGAAAATAAAATGTACCATTTTAATATCAAGTATTTATTATTCCTAATGTATTACACATATTGTAAATTTAAAATCGTTGTCCTTATAACTACATTTAAACATTGCCTCCCATAATCCCCTAGGCTGCATCCTGGTAACCTAGGGTCTCACTCACCCCAAACCTAAACCCCCCAAAACTTATCCCCTTGTGCAATCAGATCTGGCCTCAATATCCTTTGGATTACAACTCTAAATGGCTGCTTTACAGCACTCTAGATCCCAATATTATCTGGGATCTTTTCAACTATTGTGAGCATTCAGGAAAATGAAAAGAGATATCATACACTCAGGGCTTTTTCTCTCTCTGTTCTAAGTTCTCTCTCTGCAACTCCTGCTCTCCTGAACAAGTCCTCTTAGTTCTCACTTCCCCTACTCCTGATTCCAAAAGGACAGAAGATCTTACCCAGGACTCCTTCTCCTTTACCCAGCGGATAAGCCCCTGCCTTACCATAAATCTCTTTCTAATGAAGCTGCTGCAGTAACTGTCCCCTCTGCCCTTCTCTCCTCCAGCAACACACTCATAAGCTGCTGCTTCCCAACCCACATCTCTGTGTCCTCTATGCAAGGTGGCTGGGGTAGATGGTGTTATCCCGGTTCACGAGCCTTTCTCTTTGTAAGATCTTTCACAGAAAGAGAAGTGGATTGGGTCCTATACTTCAAGTCCCACCACATATATCAAAGAGTTTCAATATCTGACTCAATCATATGATTTGACCTTCCAAGATGTCCATATGACCTTGTCTAATACCCTCCTGCCCGAGGAGCTCAGGCAAGTTTGGGGGCAAGCTAGAAATTATGCTGATGAGGTACATCAGACATCCCCTGCCCATCCGATTGGCACTGAAGTGGTCCCTGATTGGGACCCCAGTTGGGATTATAATTCGCCTAATGGAGTAACTAGTAGAAACCAATTCATTACTTCCCTCATTGCAGGACTTAGAAAGGCAGCCCATAAGGCTATTAATTATGAAAAGCTCCAGGAAATCATTCAAGACAAGAATGAAAACCCTTCAGCATTTTACACCACCGGACCAAGGCTTTATTACAATATACTAATCTGGACCTTGAGACTCCAGATGGGAGACAACTACGAACAACCCACTTTTTCTCCCAGAGTTTCCCCAATATTAAGGCCAAACTAATGTGCCTTGAGATGGGGCCCCTAACTCCCCAAGCTGAGGTTCTGGGAGTGGCCTTTAAGGTGTATAATGAGGGAGATCAGAAGGCCCAGAAGCAGAAATATCACATGCTCGCTCAAGCCGTCTGTCCAGACTCAGCATCTGTCTCTGGTTCCACCGGTCAGTGGAAGGGTCCCTTGGGACTACCTAGATCCTGTTTTAAATGTGGTCAGATGGGTCACTGGGCTCTTACATATCCCCAATGCCATTGTCCTCAATGCCATCAGGAGGCACACTGGGTCATTCACTGTCCCAAGCTCATAGCTGACCCTGGCCACCCAGCCCTTCTGGTTCTGCTTTTCAATTCTTAGGACTGACTGCAGGGGACGGATGAGGCCCAGGTCCCCATCACCCGACCACTACCATCACTCCTTGAGAACCTGGGGTAACTGCGTATTTCAGGTAGGTCTGTCTCCTTTCTCCTAGACACCAGGGTAACATATTCAGTCCTCAAGGAGTGCTGGGGCCAACTACTCGTTCTATGACCTCTATTGTAGGCGTAGAGGGTAAACCCTACCAACCCTTATAGACACCTAGCCTTGTTGGTGCTTTTGGCGCTCTAATTTTTGCTCACTCCTTTTTGGCCATCCCACAGTGCCCTGTTCCCCTCATGAGAAGGACATCCTCACAAAGTTGAGGCCTACGCTTTCCTTCTCCCCTCATATATGCTTCCATCCAGACTCGCCTGCCGCTCCCCTGATCCTCACCCTGACCTTAGGACCATCCCCTATTCCGTCTGCCAGTGCCTCCCCATTATCCACTTCTGAGGTGGACCCTAGTGTCTGGGATGTTTGAAGTCCTTCTATCACCTCACACCACAAGCCTATTCACATTTGTCTCAAAGACCCCCTCCATTTTTCTGGCCCAATCAAAATACCTACTCTTCTGATAAAAACTCTTAGGCTTACAGCCTATCATTCGAGACCTCTTGCAAAAGAGATTCCTTAGACCTACTAATTTCCCTTATAACACCCCCATCTTGGCAGTAAAAAAGCCTAACAGTTCCTACCACTTGGTTCAAGACCTCCCTTCCATCAACTCTGTGGTCATCCCAATCCATCCCATGGTAACCAATCCTTATACCCTTCTCTCCTCCATTCCTTCCAGGACCTCTTACTGCTCAGTAGTAGACCTGAAAAATGCCTTCTTTTCTATTCCCCTCCATTCTGACTCTCAAAACATTTTGCCTTTACATGAACAGACCCTGAGTCTTATAACTCCACTCAGCTGACGTGGACAGTTCTCCCCCAAGGGTTCTAAGACAGCCCTCATATATTTGGACAGGCCTTGGCTAAGGACCATCCTCCAACAGCTACTCTACCCGCCACCCTCTGTCTTGGTAGTCCCCCGATGGACTCTTCCCCACCTGACAATCAACAGATGCTTACCTTCTTTCACCCTAACACCACATCTTTAAAACAACTTCTCACTTCACACCTGAAATTCTTCAATTTCTACAAGGACCTATAATTTCTCTCTACCCTCTCTGCCTCCTGTGAAATATGACAAAAAAATCCCACCTCCAATCTCCACCCACCTGCCTTCCCTTTACACCAGGCAATAGGACATCTCCCTTGCTCTGACTGGTAGCAGTACAAATTTCTCTTGGTACTTGTTGACACCTTCTCAGGATGGGTTGAGGCTTTTCCTTCCACCAGTAAATGTGCCCCTATGGTGGCCAGCATCCTTGTTGAACTCATTCTTCCCTGATTTGACCTCCCCTCCTTGCTCCAGTCTGATAATAGTCCTGAATTTTCTTCCCAAATTTCACAGTCTGTAGCTAAGGCACTCAACATCTCCTGGAATTTTCATATCCCCTACCATCCCCAATCTTCTGCCAAGGTAGAACATAACAACCAGACCTTGAAGAACATTCTCACTAAACTATCCCTTGAATACATTTAGATTGAACTAAACCCCTTCCCTTGGTTCTTCTTAGGTTATGAGCCCTCCCAAAGAAGCCACGCAACATCTCCCCTTTTGAGCTTGTATATGGATGGCCTATCTCCCTTCTCAGCTCACCACCCTCTGATTCTCCAGTACCTCTTGCTCCTCATCTATTCTGGACCCTTCTTGTATACATTAGAAACCTTCTTTGGCAATACAGCAATGCTGTTCTGGCAAAACCTAGTTCTGCCACTTCCCCTTCTCCCACTCTGTCTCCTGGTGACCTGGTACTTTTTAGCCACACCCCAACAGGCTCCCCTCCATCTCTCAACTCTGAAAAATGAACTGGACCCTATTGGATCATTCTTATCACTCTGTCAGTGGCACACCTTGAGGGCATCCATATTGGGTTCATAATTCCTATTGAAAGCAGTCCTCTTCACCCCTTTATGCAGTGATACCCACAGGCCCTCTCAAGCTACATTTCTCCAAGGTCAGAACCCCCAATCTTCCTCTGGGCTCTGAGGACCACAAGGACACTGCAGAACCATGAGTACCATCCTTCCCTTTTTTCATTTTTGTCCTCCTCCCTTATTCTTCACTTACCTCTCAGGGATACTATACCAGGAATTATCATTCCAATTTCAAGGAGATTTTCAGCAACTTGCTGAAACCATACTAACTATACAATCCCAGCTTGATTCTTTAGCTGCTGTGGTTCTGCAGAATCGAAGGGGACTTGGTCTTCTTATGGCTGAAAAAGGCAGAGTTTGCCTGTACCTACAGAAGGAATGCTATTTTTATGTCAATCAATCTGGTATATTAAAGAACAAGATAAAACAACTGCAACAGAACCTTGAACATCAGAAACAACAGCTCTCCTCTGCTGAAGGATGGCAGTCATGTAACCCGCTTTTCCAGTAGGCACTTCCTTTCCTGACCCTTCTCCTTGTCATAGGCCTTCTCTTAATGCTTGCCCCCTGCATCATTAGATTGGTTCAAGACAAGATCCAAAAAATCTCTAATCAAACTATAAACCAGCTTTTGTTACTGGAATACCAATCCTTCACCAAAAATTGGGGCACTGGGGAGAGCATTCCACCACCACTCAACCTCTGTCAGTTCCAATGACATCCTTTACCCATAATGACGGATTCAAATGCCAACCTTTCTTAGCCAGAAGCAGTTATATAAGATTAACCTACATCCCTATTCCCTAAGGGGCCCAATAAAAACATAAAAGGGGGGAATATAAGGTTCTTGCTTAACATCTAGATGGCCATCTTAAGTGACAGCACCATTTTAAGAAAAAAAGTTTTGCTTTTCCACCCAAGGGTCTTTCTGTGAAAAGCTCATTACTCCTTCATTCCAACCCAACCCTTAACCACCTGCATTAGGACCCTCTTGCCTCTGATTCTCAAGCCTCCCCCATAAAAGTCCCAGAATCCAAGCCTGCATTGCCTCTCTCCCCTATAGAGAGATGGCCTTTATTTGTCAGCTCTGACAAACAAAATCTACTGTGTATCTCTGTCTGGTCTCCATCTTTCTTTTCTCACTTACATGTATCTTGCTTTCCATTCACAAAGTTAATGGCACATTATATTTTCATAGTACCACTACTATAACTTAACAAGGATAAAATTAAAAACTACACTTTCCCTTAGTTTCAACAAATGTTGGCATATATATATATATATATATATATATATATATACACACACACACACACATTATATATATGTGTGTGTGTGTGTGCATATATATATGCACATTATATATATACACACACACAAATTAATTAATGTTCATACATTCAATTGAAAAAGAGGAATAACAGTTAATTTCCCATGCACTAATTGCATTTAGTACTTTAAATGATCTAGCCATCTAAATAACTCAGATGTTATAAGTCTTATATATGCAATTGATACCACAAGTTACTGGTGACAAGTTCTGTTTCCTCACATATTGAAGTATAACATTTAGGGATTTATTTTAAAAGGGAAACATAGACCTCTCCTTGGAGGGAGAATGGGGCCATAGCTGCTATACTGGTATCCCAAGGAGTGAGGTATTCCACCTTTTTATGTTTTAGGCTTCCTTTGTTCTCCTGCCTTCTTCCCCTTATTTTTCTCCTTCCTGTTTGTGTGACTAGGCCCAAGAAATGCTTGGTGGGATGGACAAATGGTGGGAAACGGGTGTGATGAAGAGGGAAGGGCAGGAGGGAGCAGCCCAGGACATATTAATTAACAACTTTTACAACTCATTGAAGGGAGGGTCCATTCCTGGGGCAGGTTACCTTAGCAACAGATTGAAGCTGGGGCAGATTCCCTTGATAGAGTGGAGGAAGTAATCTGAAGGCATTTTAATCCAACAGAGGGTAGTCTCCAACTTTTGGGACTCACTCAAATTGGTCTCCTTGATCTGACCTGACTCAGGTTACATATCTATACTGACTGCCTGTCTAATTCTGTCTTCACAATTATACATATAGTTATGTGAATTCTAAGAATGAATGAGTGAACACCAGAGAGTAGAAACATAAAAGCCTTTTAGAACCAGAATATTTGGGTTTTAGTCTTGACTTCTACATGACTCCAATTAGCTTAATTTTCCTGAGCCTCATTTTATACAATTTGAAAATATAACTGAGTCATCAAAATAAGAACACGATCAGATAACCCATTTTCAAAAAAGCTTCATGAATTTTAAATATCAGTACAAATGAAAAATTATATAATTTCTCTAGCTACCTTTTCACACACCACTCTGTCATCACATGGTAAACCCAAAACCAATGTGGTCCTATGTGTACCACTATGGTTCTATTATTTTTTATTGTATGATTATGAATGGGTTCAACTTTTTTTTTATCTCTTAATGTAGCCTAAACCATGATGCAGACTAAAGTGATGAGATTTGGGATCCATATCCCAGGGATAGAATCCAAGCTATACCTTCTACTGCCATGTAATTGTGATCAGAAGCATGTCAGTTCATCTTTATATTCTTAAAGTTACTTATTAATATGGTGAGAAATATCATATCTGCTTCACAGAGTTTTATTGCATGAAACAATACTTAACATCTAGCACCATACCTAGTACATACTAGATATTCACCAAGAGGTAGATTATGTTATTATTTACAACTAGTGCATTCCTTTGGCCTCAATATTTGTTGCTCTAAATGCCCAGATTCTGGCCCTGGACATTTTTTCCTAAGTTCTTTTCATAATGAATACTTAGGTGAATCTCAGAATAATCTGCTGCTTTGATATTAGTATCTCTCAGAGGATAATCTACAGTTCACACTTTCTAAATCTGGTGGTGATTTAGAAAGCTTTGAAACTTCAGATTGTTTCATTTTTGGCTGCCATTTATAACTATTTTTTTTGAAGGAGTTCTTTTAAAATTGTTTATTGTATCATAATAGTTCATAACATTAGGCTTTATTTTGACATAATCATAAATGCATAGAGTATAATTTGCTCCGATTAAGTCCCCAGTACTTACCCTTACTCTATTCCCTTTCCTGTAGTCTACTGATGTATTTATTTACATTCTTTAAAATTACTTTGATCTTTGACATACCCAGGATTTTCATAAAGTTTTGGCATTAATACTATGTTGTGTAATAATTGTTCTTGCTATACTATAACCTTTCTGACTTTGTCTCTTCTTTGCTCATTCCACACCCAGCTATACTGGCCTCCTTACATTCTTATCCCCTTTGGATTTCTGTACATGATATTTCATCTGCTTGGAATATTCTTCTCTTGAAAATCTCTATGACTCACCATCTCATCTCCTTCAGGTCTCTACTAACATCAGTGAACATTTCCTTGTCTATCTTGTTTAAATAGCAACACTCAACACACCTGGAACTCTCTGTCCTACTTCTCTATTTTTTTTCTTTGTGCTTGTAACAATTGGTATTTTACATACTTAAATTATAGCTTTACTATAATATTTATATTCCACTAGAATATAAATAATAGTTTATATTCCACTAGAATATAAACTCCAGGAGGGCAAGTATTTTTGTCTCTTCTTTCATTGTTGTGTTCTAATTATCAAGGAAAGAGCCTTGTATTCATTTGTATTCACTTAAAAGAATGAATGAGTTACTGAATAATATTAGTGCAGGGATAAATATTTATTTTTAAGACCTTATTTATTTATTAATATGTCTTGCTGAGGATCTAACCCAGGGCCTTGCACTTGCTATGTGAACACTATACCACTGAGCCACAATCCAAGCCCAGGGATAAATTTTTAACCAGAAGATGATGTATAATCAATCAACAAAAACATGAAAAAATGTTCATCATTGCTAGCAATTAGAGAAATGCAAATCAAAACAACTCTAAGATTTCATCTCACTCCAGTCAAAATGGCAGCTATTATGTATACAAACAACAATAAGTGTTGGCAAGAATGTGGGGGAAAAGGTACTCTAATATGCTGCTAGTGCGACTGTAATTTGGTGTAGCCAATATGGAAAGCAGTATGGAGATTCCTTAGAAATCTGGAAATAGAACCACCATTTGACACAGCTATCCCACTCCTTGGCCTACACTCAAAGGACTTAAAAACAGCATACTACAGAGACACAGCCACACCAATGTTTATAGCAGCACAATTCACAATAGCTAAACTGTGGAACCAACATAGATGTCCTTAAATAGATGAATGGATAAAAAAATGTGCTATATATACACAATGGAATATTACTCAGCAATAAAAGATAATAAAATCATGGCATTTGCAGGTAAATGGATGGAGTTAGAGAAGATAATGCTAAGTGAAGTTAGCCAATCCTAAAAAACCAAATACTGAATGTTTTCTTTGATATAAGGAGGCTTATTCATAGTGGTTTGGGAAGAGGGAGCATGGGAGGCATAGAGGAACTCTAGATATGGCAACGGGTGGGAGTGGAAGGCAGGAGGCATGGAGTAATTAATGATGATTGAATGTGATAATCATTATTATCCAAAGTACCTGTATGAAGACACAAATTGGTGTAAATATACGATGTGTACAACCAGAGATATGAAAAATTGTTCTCTATATTTGTAATAAGAATTGTAATGCATTCTGTTATATATAAATCAATCAATAAATAAATGGATAAATATTTAAATAAAATATAAGAAAAAATCCAGATAAAGACACCCAAGTACATAAAACTTTGATAGATGACAAAGGTAACATGCAGATCAGAGGGAAAAAATAAAAAAAATAAAGATAACTTTGCTAAGGCAACTGCTTAAACATATGGAAATGCAAATACATCTCTACCTCAAACTACACATAAAAATTCGTTTAAGATGTATGAAGTACCCAAATATAAAATGCAAAACTTTAAATATCTTTGGACAAAATAAAGAATTCTTTTTATAACTAGGATTGGGAAACTTTCTTAAATCCAAATTTAAAAAAATAAAAAAAAAACAAGTATCTATAAAGAAAAAAGTTTGCTAAATTAAATTACATTAAAATTAAGAGTTGTGTTTACTGTAAAACCACTGAAAAGAACACTCACTCACATATTGGTATAATAAATTTGCAGCATGTAAAATCAGCAATTTGTTAGCTTACAGAATTTATTTTAAAAATTCTCAAAATTAATAACACATCTCAGAGAGAAATCTTATAGCAATAGTGTCCTTATTGGCACAAGTTCATACATCACACACAACAGACCACAGCCCTGTTCTCAGAGGACAACCACCCTAGGCTACAAATTTTTGAGGAGAAAGTTCTCCATTTTGCTCTGTGCTGAAACACCTGTCCTTGCAATGAAGGACACCAAGTGGGATTGGGTGCTAGGGTCACGGTTGTTCTTCTCATCCAAGTTTAGTCCATGCAGCTGCAGTTTTACATAATGATACAGTGAAATGATTGTGCAGTCACAGAGGTAAGAATATTCAGGGGATTCAAGCCCCTAGAGCAGTATGAATGTGGACAATAGCTTCCTTCTCAAGATGGCACCCCCAGCTATAGCAACCTGGGTTCTGAGGATTGATAGGAAAATGATGTGTTCCTTCTCTGAAGTAAAGCTACTGCACATATTCTGGGATGCTTACCTAAATGGGCTGCAACCCTATGACAACTTGATTTCTGGCTTCTGTGCCAATGGAATTTTCTGGAACTCTCCCATTAAACCTTTCCCTTGCAAAACAACATCTCCCTAACCTCTGGCTGGAAATCTCAGGTGGCAGTTTGCCAGGGAACTTTGTTTTACTGCCTATGGAATCATCTCAGAATTATTAGTCTTTCAAGTTGCTGAGTTCCATGGTCATTCACCTCAAGATAAATCAATCCATCTGTTGCTTGAGCTTTTCCTTTACTTTTTTCTTTATTTTTATTGCTGGTGTTGGGGATGGAACCAATAATTTTGCATGCTAGGCAAGCACTGTACCACTGAGTTACACCCCCAGCTTTCTTTAGTTCTTTTTTGTTTAGGAGGTATGTGCCTGAGACCACTATTTTTCTACCTTGAAATCCCCTCTATCATTATGTTTCATTGAAAAATCCTTTGTGTATTTTAAATGTCTTGAAATGCTACATGTGTTTGATAAAATGGCTCAAAACCAAAGTTTTCCTTTCAGCAAAATATACAAAGTTATGACTAGTGACAGATTTAGAGACTATATCTTCAATTGGAAAAATCTTATTAATGACATATCTGGACAAAATAAGATATACCTTAAATTATCATAAAAAATCAAATCAGAGAAAATGATAATAAAAATAGACAACACTTGAATAGTGAATACAGAGATGAAAGATGACTATATCATAAGTGTAATTAGAGAAATGCAAATTGAACAATAAGCTACCACTTGAATTCCTTACTATTGTTGAAAATTTGAAACTGGTAATACTGAATGTTGGTGGGTAAAGTGTACCCACATGTACATGGAAATGTAGTCTAGTACAGACATTTTGTAGAGTAACTTGGCAGAATTTACTGAATTAAATATATCTATATATCTGTATATCTTGTGGACTAGCAATTTCCACTGGTGGAATATTACTCCGAAGAAACTCACTTGCATGACTACAGAAGGGTATGTAGGAGCATATTCATCTTAGATATGTTTATGGTACTAGAAAATCAAAGCAACTAAGGTGTTCATTACTAAAAGATGGGATAAAGAAAATGAGGATATATACTATGGAATACTCTGCAACAGTGAAAGCAATATACAAGATGTTTTTACATGATTAAATCTTTAGAAATACACTATGTGTATTTCTATGTGAAAACATCAGAAATCATAAAACTTACTGTACAATTCATATTTTTAAAATTAAAAATATACTGTATTCTTGTCATATATACAGTTTTGCACTAGTAAATCTATGAAATATTTTGTATTCTTTTTCTCAGCAGTGCTTATTTTTGTGAGTTTTGAATTCAGATTCATATTATAGATTTTGCTTTGAGCCCAACAATAACCTAACTATTAAATCCATTTCATCACAAGACATGGAATAATTAATGACATTGGCTTACTTATGAAAAGTACTAAGTCATTCTATAATTTACACCTGGCATAGGAAGAAGGAAAGGAAAGCATGTCGGATTTTGTACTTATAAGGCTAAAATAAAGATATGAGGCATCTTTTTGGAAGTTGAAAATAGACAATTGATAAAATATATTTTGGAGAAGGGTAATGCTAATAATGTATTATGTTTTATAGATCAATATTTTTTGTGTACTCCTTCTGATGATCCTGTGAAATTGTGAAGGAGGAAATGTAGATCTATGAGCTTCTTGTCAGATTCAGTAAAGCATTCAGATATTATATAGTCTGACCTAATTGCCCAGTATACTACTAATAATAGTCTTATTATAATGTCAAAGCTGTATTGCAATTTATCTCATAGTTTTGCATTGATTGTGTTACCCTTAAAAGTATCTAAGTTAGGCAGCTATTATCAGCCCAAATTTGCATAATTAAAAACTGTATCCTAGAAAATTTATCATTTAATTAATAAATTACAAAAACATCTATCTTCTAACTGGATATGAAGAAATCTGGGAAATATTGTATCAGAGAGCAGCTACTTGTTTGTTTACATTGAGCTTTCAAGGCAAAAAGAGGTATCAGAAACTGAATAAATGTGGAAAACTGAGGACAAAAATCCTCCTAAATTGAAATTTCATTGCGATATATTAGGATGACTAAATTGAGTACTTAGACATTCAGTAATTTTATCTACCAGTAAACATAATTATCAATTAATGGTCCCTTGTTTTAATATAACTACAACATATCCCAATAAGTTCTGAAACATTAAATTACAACATATCCCAATAAGTTCTGAAACATTAAATTAAGAGTGATGATGTTCTTCAAGAAAATATGCAAAAAAGAAAAGAAAGTTCCTTTTCTGTACTAAAATTTTCACTCGGTTCATGTTTTATTAATGAAAATTAGCTAGCCATGTCATGCATATATTTCTAAAAATAACATTCTAGAAAACCTTGTAAAAGAATTGCTGCACATTCTCACTATTTAACATAAATGAAAAATTTGTGGTTTTGTTTTCCTTAGCCATTCTAGTTATTTAAAAAGCCATACATTCTTCAGAACTATTCTTACATGTACATCAAATTGTTTCCTCACAGATCCAGATGGCATTTTAAAATACTTACTTGAAGGCCTAAGTTTATAGATAAATTGTCAAGTTCAGTTTCATACAAGTCTAGATAGATACATCCTTTCTTAAACATGATCATAAAAATAGATGTTTTTCTTAAACATGCTGCAAACAAATGGCTACTTTTAATAATTAATATTTTTCTATTTTATTTGACAAAATCAGCCTGCCTCATGACTTCACACTATTTATATGGTAGTCATTGATAAGATCAATTTCTGTAACAGTGCATGAAGTTTGATTATTTTCTTACCAAGACTGACTTGCATCTTGAAATATATCCTAGATTCATTTGAATTTCATTAACTTTAAATCCCAAGTGTTTTGTTATACTAATTAATTGGTATAGTATGAATTAGAAGGAAGGCTACACAGTGGTCATGACTAGGAAATTGCACTCAGTGACATTTACCAATTCTACTTTATGGAGTCATTAATAGGAGTAAATCATGACATTGTTCACTTGATTTACATGGATGTAGGGCTAAGTCTGCACACAGACCCTAAAATATTACCAAAAACAACCTTCTCTATTTGCAATTATGACAAAACCTTGGAGGAAAAGGCGCCATGTAGACTAATCATTGTTTATTGGCATTCTAAACCATGAGAGACTTGGATTGCATTTAAGTTATAAATGTGACTATGTCAGGATGAATGTTTATAATATATTTTCCATATACTTCTCCCTAGATATCTCTCTTTGGAAGAGAGACCTGAATTTTACATATAATATTCAGGATTGTTGTGCATGTCCAAAATATGGTAAGGTCTAGGTGGCAACAAGAAATTAGGAAAAATCCATTTATTTAATGAGGATTGGCTACCTCCAGGGCTTCATAATTTGAAGTGGTATCATTCACATAGATTATATTGTGAATAGTGTTCCCTATGTTTCTGCAAGTAAATAAAAATATATCTACAAAAATATACAAATGGTCTGATTGATAATAAAATGTGACTGACATATCTGTATGTCAATTTTCTTAAGGGCTTGGCATATTGTTGGGACCACTCCATTTTCATTAACAATACCAACCCAAATTTCTTATCACTTCATTATTCCTCACTTGGTCCAAGGACAACCTCTGTTTCTGGTTCAGGGCCTCACACTTTGAAGTATTTCTGGGAATTCCCAGAAGGTATCTCATATTTTCTCATGAGCAAATACAAGCAGTTATATACACTACAACCACTTTTTTTTAACATTGCTTCCAGTGACAGCCCCTGCAACTCTATCCTGTTGGAAATGGCAGCCTTCTACCAGAGCTCTCAATTATTTGCCAGCTCTAGATCCTTACAAATACTCCTGCCTCCTGTGGAATTCTGGCAGTGGTGCCTTGGGACCCTTAATTGACTGATATTGTCTGTGGAAAATGGGAAAAACTGATCAACATTTTTTACATTGTATTAGAGACAACACAAGTCTGATTAGTAAAATAGACTTTGCATTAATATCTACAATATTTTATTTAGGACTGTGAAATCAATGCAAAGAGGATTAGAACAGAGAAACATTGAGTAACAGCAACAACATTCTTTGTAAAATCACTCCTCTTTTCCATCAACTAAGGCTAAGCTGCTCGGTAGGCTTATTATACCTGCTATCTTCTTCCATCGCTACATGTATTACTCCAGAGATCCCTCAGGTGATAATGTAAATAATCATAAATAAGCCATTTGCCACAGTGCATCATACATGTTTAAATATCTAATCCAGTTATGTGCACTTTTTAGACTATATGGGCTGGGAGTTCAAACACATATATTCACTACACTTTTAAAAGTTTTCTTGTACATCCTATCATTTAATCTTCATAGCAATCTGATGACACTGGCAAGGTTTTGTTATGAAGGAATCAACATTTATAGATGAATAATAATTTGTTCAAAGTATCTTAAATAGGTGAATAACACCAGGTATAAATAATTTTTACAATACTCATTCTTTTACTGACTCTGTCTTGTTAGGGACTTATTTCATTTGGGAAACAGCCTACTGAATTGGGGCACTGAATAAAAACTAAAAGGATGTGATATTTAGACTCTATAAACATTCTTGTTATATCATCTACCTTGACATGTCATAAGAGCCATAATGATCACATCACCTGATCTGAAAGACCATGCCTGAGGCAGCTAACAAACCAGGTTATTAGGCCAACTGTGCAAGAATGGTTTCAGTAGATTAACAAGGAAATAAAACAGTGTTGCAAATATACGAAGAGAAAGAAAGAAAAGCAGAAAAACAGGACTGAGGATTGCTTTAGCTATTCTGGGTCTCTTGTTTTTCAAGATGAATTTCACGACTGCTTTTTATATTTCTATGAGAATGTCATGAATTTTGATTGGAATTGCATTGAATCTGTATAGTGCTTTCGGTAGTATGGTCATTTTGATAATATTAATTCTGCCTATCCAAGAGCAAGGTACATCTTTCCATCTTCTAAGTTCTTCTTTGATTTCTCTTTTTAGGGTTCTGTAATTTTCATTATGTAGATCTTTCCCCTCTTTTGTTAAGTTGATTCACAAATATATATGTTTTTGAGGCTATTTTAAATGGGGTAGTTTTTCTCATTTCCATTTCTGAGGATTTGTCACTGATATACAGAAATGAGCAATATTAACAAAAACAGCATGGTATTGGCACCAAAACAGACTAGTAGACCAATGGTACAGAATAGAGCACACAGATACTAACCCACAAAATTACAATTATCTTATATTAGACAAAGTCATCAAAACATGCATTAAAGAATAGATAGCTTCTTCAAAAATGGTGCTGGGAAAACTGGAAATCCATGTGCAATAAAATGAAACTAAACCCCTATGTCTCACCATGCACAAAAATCAACACAAAAGTGGATCAAGGACCTAGGAATTAAACCAGAGACCCTGCTCTAATCGAAGAAAAAGGAGGTCCTAATATCCATCATGTGGAGTTAGGCCCTAATTTCCTTAGTAAAACTCCTTTGGTGCAAGAATTAAAATCAGGAATCAATAAATGGGATGAACTCAAAAAAGTTTCTTCTCAGCAAAAGAAACAATCTGTGAGGTGAATAGAGAGCCCACATCTTGGGAGCAAATCTTTACCCCTCACACATTAGATAGAGCACTAATCTCTAGGGTATATAAAGAACTCAAAAAGCTAAGCACCAAAAAAACCCAAATAATCCAATCAATAAATGGGTCAAGAACCTGAACAGACCATATCAATCAACAAATATATGAAAAAAAAATGCTCATCATCTCTAGCAATTAGAGAATTGCAAATCAAAACTACTCTAAGATTTCATCTTACTCCAGTCAGAATGGCAGCTATTATGAAGATAATTTTTACAATACTCATTCTTGAAGATAAACAACAATAAGTGTTGGTGAGGATGTGGGGTAAAAGACACACTCATACATTGCTGGTGGGACTGCAAATTGGTGCAGCCAATATGGAAAGCAGTATGAAGATTCCTTGAAAATCTGGGAATAAAACCACTATTTGACCCAGTTATCTCACTCCTTGGTCTATACACAAAGGACTTAAAAACAGCAAACTGCAGTGACACAGCCACATCAATGGTTACAGCAGCACAATTCACAATAGATAAACTGTGGAACCAACCTAGATGCCCTTCAGTAGATGAATGGATAAAGAAAATGTGATATATACAATGAAATATTATTCAACATTAAAAGATAATAAAATCATGGCATATAGAGGTAAATGGATGGAGTTGGAGAAGATAATTCTAAGTGAAGTTAGCCAATCCCCCCAAAAAACAAATGCATGGGGTAGGGAGGGGGAGCATAGGAGGAACAAAAGAACTCTAGATAGGGCAGAAGGGTGCAAGGAGAAGAAAGGGGGCATGGGGTTAGAAATGATGGTGGAATGTGATGGATATTATTATCCAAAGAACATGTATAAAGACATGAATTGGTTTGCATATACTTTGTATACAATGAGAGATATGAAAAATTGTGCTCTATATGTGTAATAAGAATTGCAATGCATTCTGCAATCATATATAAATTAAAAATATAATAAAAAACAGAATTGACTTAATCTGAACAATTCATTTCAAGAAGCTTGGGTTATTTTATAAAAAAAGGATACAGATGATCATGAACAGAGGAAAAAAAGTATTTTCCATTTATCAGAGGAAACATGTAAACAGATTTTTGATGCAAAAGAAGCAACTGGTGAGGAGAGATTAAAGGTATAAAAGAGAAAATGCAAATACTTAATTAAACAAGGGCCCAAAGGTAGAAGAGAATGGAGCAAATGCACACTGTCATGGAGTTAGCCTTGGATTAAAGTATGATAAAAGAAAAAAAAAAAAGGAAGAATAAGAAAGAAAAAGGAAAAGCACTTCCTCTAAGATCAAGAACAAACAAGGCTGAATATTCTCATTACTCTTATTCAAGATAGTACTAGATTTTAACCACATTAATTAGGCAAGATAGAAATAAAAGGCATGCCATTAAGAAAGGAAGAAGTCAAATTATCCCTGTTCACATATGACATGATTTTATACATAGAAAAAACTAAAGACTCCACCAAAAGACTATCAGAACTGATAAACAACTTCATTAAATTAGTAAGACACAAGCTCAACACATAAAAATCAGCAGATTTTTATACATTCATAATAAATTTTCTGAGAAAAAATCATGAAAGCAATGATATTCACATTAGCCATGGAGTAGATAAATAAAAAAAATAAAAAAAAATTCATAGGGATAAACTTAATTAAGGAGGTGAAAAACCTTTATATTTAAAAGTACAAAACAGTGAGTAAAGAAATTGAAGAAGATACTTAAAAGTGGAAGGGCTTCCCATGTTCATAATGGGAACAATTAATATTATTAAAATGTCAATACCAGAGCTGGGTTGTGACTCCGTGGTAAAAGCACTTTCCTCACACATGTAGGGCACTGGGTTGTATCCTAAGCACCACATAAAAATAAATAATAAAGATTAAAAAAATAAAATGTCGGTGCTATATATAGCAACATACAGATTCAGTGCAATGCCCATCAAAATAGCAAGGACATTCTCCACAGAACTAGAAAATGAACCCTAAAATTCACATTGAAACACAAAAGATCCCAAGAGCCAAAGCAAACTTGCCAAGCAAACTTAACTAAAAAGAAAAGTTCTAGGCACTGGGGCTGGGGCTCAGTGGTAGAGTGCTTGACTTGCACATGTGAGGTACTGGGTTCAATCCTCAGCACCACATAAAAATAAATAAACAAAAATAAATGTATTGTGTCCATCTATAACTAAAAATATATATAATATAGTTTTTAAAAAGAGCACAGTTCTAGGCATCACTATCTGATTTCAAGGTTTACCAAAGATCCATAATAACAAAAAAAAAATGGCATTGGCATAATAAGACACATAGGCCAATGGAACAGACTAGAAAACTCAGACATAGATCCATGCATCTATAGGCAAGTGATCTTTGACAGTTTTACAAAAAATAAATCCATTGAACAAAGGACAGTCCTTTACCAAATGGTGCTAAGAAAACTAGCTATTCACATGTAGAAGAGTGAAGTTTGACCCTTTTTATTGTGCATATAAACCAACTCAAAATGGATCTAAGACCCTAATGTACAATTTGAACTTCTGAAACTATCAAAAAAAATCAGAGAAACTCTTCAAGATATTGGCACTGGCAACAGTTTCCAGAATAGCACAATAAAATCACAGAAATCAAAAGCAAACAATGGCAAATTTGATTAATTAAAGCTGAAAAGCTTCGGCACAGCAAAGAAAATATTCAACAGAGTAAAGAGAACACCTACAGAATGGAGAAAATATTTCTGAGCTATTCATCTAACAGGGGTTAACATCCAGAATATAAAAAGAACAAAAAAGAAAACAAAACAATAATTAATCCAATTAAAATGGACAAATTACCTGAAAAGATACTTCTTGACAAAAATAAAAATGATCAAAAGACATATAAAAACATGTTCTATATCATTAGCCTATAGGGAATTGCAACTGAAAACAACAATGAGATACCATTAAAATGGTAGCTCTCTCTGTTGTAATGTCTGTTATCAAATAAAAACAAACAAAAATACTTGTGAAGATGTGGAGAGAAAGACATATTTACACACTCTTGGTAGAAATGAGAATTAGTACAGTTACTATTGAAAACGGGATGGAGGGTCCTCAGTAAGCTAAAAATAGAATTACCATGAGATCTAGCTATATTACTTCTGGAGATATAAATATCTGAAGGAAGTGATATCAGCATAAAAAAGAAATACCTGCATACTTATGGCTATCATGGCAGTATTCACAATATGAAATCAGACTAGGTGCTCTTCAACAGATGAATGGATACATAAAATACACATGCATATAAATACATACACACAGACATACAAGATGGAGTATCTTCAACCATAAAGAAGAATGAAATCCTATCATTTATAGAAAAATGAGGATAACTGGAAGATAAAATATTAAATGAAATAAACAAGACACAGAAAGACAAGTATCACATGTTTCTTATGTGGAAACTAAATAATAATTTAAAAATAGGATAAGAAAATAGAAGAGGTTCGATGGACTCTTAGAATATGGGAAGGATTAGCTGGGGAAGAAGGGAGAAAGGAAGAGTGGGAATATAAAATAGAAGTGGACATGATCGATGCATGATGTGTACATGTATGTAAATGTCACAGTGAAATGCATTAATTTGTACATTTGCCATGTGCAAATAATTAAAATATTAAAATACAAGAAAGGGAAACAAAAATTTTTAATTTTAATAGTTGATGGAATTCACAATAAGCTACTGAGCTTAAGTTTGTACATTAATATTTCAATGAATATTCATAAGGAAAATATAGTATGGAACTGTCATCTCTGCTTGAGAGTCACTTTGAAAAAGAACAAATAGATACAAGAGTGGACTCACTCATAAGTCCCAATTTTGTAGCATGTCTTGATACTTTAAAATGAGTCTACTTATCTGAAAGGCTATTTTGAGGTTCAAATATGATAATGAACAAGGGTACACTTTGTAAATTGCAATGATAAATATTGGTTATTTATATTAGTTACAAGTTTAATTTAATTTTATTTATTTTTTTAAAGAGAGAGTGAGAGAGAGAGAGAGAGAGAGAGAGAGAGAGAGAGAGAGAGAAAGATAATTTTTTTTTAATTTTTATTTTTTAGTTTTCGTCAGACACAACATCTTTGTTTGTATGTGGTGCTGAGGATCGAACCCCGGCCACACGCATGCCAGGCGAGCGCGCTACCACTTGAGCCACATCCCCAGCCCCACAAGTTTAATTTTAAATAGCTTCTCTTTTGATTGACTGTTCTTCTAGTGTAGTTCCTCCCTCCACTGATTTTCATATTTATTTTTCATTTCTTTTTCATGAAATATTTTATTGTTTTGTAAGAAAGACTTCCTAGTTATGAATTGTTTCAATTGTGGAAGGTTTTTATTTCATCTTCAATTCTGAAGCTTAATTTTGCTTGGTATAGTATTCCTGTGTGACATCCATTTTATTTCAGAGCTTGGTGTATATTATTCAAAGACCACCTAGATTTTATGGTGTGGGTTGATAAATAAGCTGAAATTGAGGTTGATTCACCTCTAAGTGTTACCTGTCATTTTTGTCTACAAGCTTTTAAATTTCTATTTTTATTCCATATGTTAGGTATGTTCATGATAATGTGCCTCAATGTGGGTCAGTTGTAATTTTATATATTTGGAGTCCTGTATGTCTCCTGAATTTGATTTTCCATTCCATTCTTTAGGTTTGGGAAATTTTCTGATATTATTTTATTGAAAATATTGTGCCTTTTTTCATTTGTATTTTAGAGCCTTCATCTATCCCAATGAAATTTAAATCTGGCCATTTTTTATGTTATTCCATAGTTCTTAAAAATTCTGTTCATGGTCTCTTAACATATTTTCTCCATAATCAGTTTTATTTTTAAGATTATATATTTTGCCTTTGTTGCCTGAAACTCTATCTTCCAAGTGGTCTAGTCTGTTGATAATTTTGAGGATTTTTTATTTGATCTCTTTCAGAATATGTGTTTCCTTATTGAAGTGATCTTTTACATCTTGTATTTTTTTTTTCTCTGATTTCAATGCTTACATCTTCTTTTACCTTGCAGATCAGTTTAACTATGGACTTTCTAAATTTCTTCTCTGACATTTCCTCCACTGTGGCATCAATGGATTCTGAATTCAGCAAATAGCAAGTTATAAAATTAACACACATCAATCAATTGCATCCCTATGCACCAATGATGTATCAGCCAAAATTAAGAAAACTACCCTATCCACAATAATGTCAAAAACAAATAAAATACTTATAACTCAATGTAAAAAGAAAAAACAGTATTAGTATTCTGTAGTTTTCATTTCTACAATGAAAACTACAGAATACTAAGGAAAGAAATTGAAGAAGAGTTTAGAAAATGGAATGATCTCCAATGATTTTGCATAGGCAGAATTAATATCATCAAAATGGCCCTATGACCAAAAACACAATACAGATTTAATGCAACTTTGCCACACACACCTCCAATAAGGCAATAAATTCCAGGATATACAAATAATTCGAAAAGTTTAACATCAATAATAATAATAGTAAAAATGATGATGATGATCATCATCATAATCATCATCATCATCCAATTAATAAATGGACAAAAGAACTAAATGGTTCTCAAAAGAAGACATACAAATAGTCAACAAATATATGAAAAAAAATGTTCAACATCTCTACCAATTAGAGAAATACAAATTAAAACTACACTGAAATTTCACCTCATTCTAACCAGAATGGCAATTTTCAGAATACAATTAGCAATTTTGGTGAGTGTTTCAGTCAGTTTTTTTTTTTTTCTGCTATGACTAAAAGATCTGACCAGAACAATTTTAGGAAAGAAAAGTTTATTTGAGGGCTCACAGTTTCAAAAGTCTTAGTCCATAGAAGGCTGTCTCCATTCCTTGGGGCTAAAACTGAGGAAGAACATAATGGCAGAAGAATGTGAAAGAGGGAAGCAGCTCACATGGTGATCGAAAGCAGGGAGAGAGCTAGGTGCAGCGGTGCATGCCTATAATTCCAGTGGCTTGGGAGGCTGAGGCAGGAAGATCAAGAGTTCAAAGCCAACTTCAGTAAAAGCAAGGTGCTAAGCAATACAGTGAGACCCTGTGTCTAAATAAAATACAAAATTGTGCTGGAGATGTGGCTCAGTGGTCGAGTGCCCCTGAGTTGAATTCCCAGTACCAAAACAAAACAAAACAAAAAAACATATAACCCAAAGTCATGACCCCAATGCCCCACCTCCTCCAGTTGCCACTCAGTTAATCCCATCAGGGGATTAATTCACTGATTGGGTTAATGCCCTCACAACACAACCATTTCTTCTTTGAACTTTCTTGCATTGTCTCACACATAAGCTTTTGGGGGACATCTCACATCCAAAACATAGCAATCTATTCCTGGCCCCCAAAACATCACACTTATCTGACAATGCAAAATACATTCAGTCTAACCCAAGAGTCTCATTAGTTCAGAGACTTCTCACATTTTAAGTCCAAAGTCTTCTCTGAGGCTCAAGGCAATCTCTCATTGTGAGCTCCTGTAAGATTAAAACCAATTTGCACATATCTAATATTAAAGGTACCGAGTAAAAATTTCCATTTACAGAAAGAAAGGAAGGGGCCAAAGCATGACTGAAACCCAGCATGGCAAACAGGTCTTGTAGTTCTCCATCTGGCATCTGGACCATAGCATGATGTATTCTCCAAAGGGTTTGTATAGCTCTGCCCATGTGGCCTTTTTGGTTGCAGGCCAAGTGGCCTTTCTGTTGGCTTGTCTCTGCTCAATTCCTTCAGCTTTGCTAGGACAGTGTCCCTCATTATTGGCATTTCTTAATCTTGGGAGTCTCCACTGCAGCTTTAACTTCCTCCTCACATCTCCATGCTTTTCCCTCTCAGGAATTGCCCACAGGGACTCTAACCCTGCTGCACTTTTCCTGACCTCCAAGGCCTTCCTTTGAAATCTTGGTGGAAGCCCCCATAACCCCCTAACACCAGAATCCTGCATTCCTCAAGAACCAGCACCATGTGGTTGATGCCAGGGTCCATTGCCATCTTCAGCAATTGCCAAGCCTCAAGGGACCCTTGCTGCAGTAGCCTCTGAGTGTCTGGATGGTTAAGCATGTTGAAAAAACTTCCTAGGAACACTTGTGCAAGTAGGGTGCCCCATTGGTCTCTTTTCAAGAGAATTTTCACCTTTACTCCCTTGAGCTTGAGATGTGTATAGTCTTGCCAGCTCCTGAAAGGCACTAGGCATCTTTCTCATTGTCTCTGGGCTAAGTCTTTAGCATTTAATTAGTGGCAATAATGTCTTTAACAACTTCAACTGCCTTAGCCCTAGTTTTATTCCCCTTTCAAGTCCACATTTTCTGAATCTTTTTGCTCTGCTTTATACTCCTGATTATCACAATAAATTTAGTTTAAAACTGCTGGCAATATCTGTGCCACTGCCTGAATATTAAGGTGTCTAGAAATTTCTTCCATCAGATTAAGAAAATCCATTGTTTTTAAAATCGGCCTCATAGAAAGTCTCAGGACATGGGCAAAATGCAGATAAGTTCTCAGTCAAAACTTAACAGGAATGGCCTCTAGTCCAAATACCAAGAATGTCCTCCTTTTCCTCTAAACCTCCTTGAGCCTTGTTGATGCTGTCCATTGTCCCAATGGCATTCTGATCTTCTGAGCTCCCACCAGAATCAGCCATTTAGTGCCATTTACAACCTAAAGTATTTCCAGCTTGCACTGCTAAACATTGAAAAATTGTTCCCACCAATTCAAAAAGCTCAAAAAACTTCTGAACCACATAGTCAGCTTAGTCACAGAAATGATCCCAGTTCTCAGAACCAATTTGGTTTTAGTCAGCTTTTTCACTGCTGTGACTAATGTTGAGAGCCACAGCCGAAGGGGCCCCAGCAAACTTCCAGCTGCCGGCTGATGATTGGCTCACAGCGGCCCCAGCAACATCTAGCTGATTGGCTCCTCTGCGGTGATGCTCATTGGGCTGTTTCCCTGCCCTTTCAGACCACAGAGCTGCTCATTGGGGGACTTTTTTGGCTCCGCCCACGTGACACAGCCAATCGGCCTCAAGAGCAGGAGGATTGTGGGAGGTGGAGAGAAGCTTGTGTGGGAGAGAGAGGCTTGTGGAAAGCCGGTGGTGGCAGTTGAGGCTCTGAGGGTTTTTCCTGAGAGGCTGTTTTGTTTGGCGTGTGTGGTTCTAAAAATAAAGTTAGTTTCTTTTGACAAGTGGCTCCTGATTGTGCCCAGCCAGACTGCGGCATTTGGTGGGCCGCACGGGGAGCGACTGAGGGTAAGTGAAACTGCTCGCCCCTGAGGGCAGGGCAAGAGGATGGGTAGCCATTTTAAGATTCCTCTTTTGTTATTTTGTTTCACATTTGTTTTAAGTTGCCTGTCCCTGGAGATGTGTAAGATGGAAGAAAAACCGCTCACATCTGAGGAACAGATAGGGAGAAAGGACGGATGGACATTTCAGGAGGCTATTATAATGATTTTGTGTTGTTCCAATTTTGTTTCACTCTGTTTCAGTTTTGTTAGGCGTTATCTTGTTGGGTTGTATTATAGTACAAATACGGGATCAGAAATTAGTAAAAAACAAACTGAAAGAGTGTTAAGTAAATTGTTAGAGGAAGGAGGCATCTCAGTAAAATCAAGAACAATCAGGGCATACGTTGATACAATACAAAAATGTAGCCCATGGCTTTTTAAGGAGGAGTTGTTAAATATATCACAATGGAACCATCATGGTGAAGATTTAAAAAGAATAGAAAAGAAAAGCCCAGGGACTCTGCCAGTTGGCACATTGCCATTGTGGACGTTCATATCTTGTTTGCTTAGTCCAAAGCCTTCAGTTCAGACAATGGTAGAGGAAGGAGAAGACATAATGATTCAAGTAAAAGAGAAGGCCTCTCAAGCTAGTCAGACAGAGGAAAAGATTCAAGTAAAAGAGAAGGCCTCTCAAGTTAGTCAGACAGAGAAAGAAAGTGTAAAACAGAAAAAGCCATCAGGGGGAAAGTTACAACAGGAGACTGCTACTAACACCTTTCTATCACCAGAGGACGTAAGTGTCCAACCAACAGCACCACCTCTACAGGAGACTGCTACTAACACCTTTCTATCACCAGAGGATGTAAGTGTGCAACTAACAAGGCCACCTCCATATGCTGGGAGGTCCCCAACACCCGCAGTTGATAGTTGGGATCCTGAGACAAGATCTCAAATATTAACATGCCCTGTATTTGAGGCAGGAGGGCAGCGATTTTACCAAGTTTTAAATTTCAAAACAGTGAAGCAGCTAAAAGAGGCTGTAACAACCTATGGTCCTCAAGCACCCTTCACTGTAAGCATGGTCGAATCCATTAACAACTTGAACATGACGCCAGCAGATTGGGCTAATATGTGTAAAGCTGTGCTAAATGGAGGACAATACCTGTTATGGAAGGTTGCCAATGAGGAATTTTGCAAGGAGACGGCTAGGTGAAATGCAGCAGCTGGTTATCCTCAGAGAAATCTAGATATGTTGTTAGGAAAGGGACCTTATGTGGATCAGCAGCAACAAATTGCATATGATCCTGGTGTATATGCACAAATTGCTGTAGATGCAATTAAGGCATGGAAGACTTTACAAGGACATGGAGGTTTACAAGGTCAATTATCTAAGGTAATACAAGGAGCTAATGAACCTTATGCTGAATTTGTAGATAGGCTTATTCAAACAGCTACCAGAGTTTTTGGGAATACAGAACAAGCAATGCCATTACTAAAACACCTGGCTTATGAGCAAGCGAATCGTTGGTGCAGAGATATCATTAGACCATGGAAACATGAAGATTTAAACACATATATTAAATTATGTAGAGACATTAATGAACAAGAGCAAGTCGTGGCAGCTGCAGTAAAACAGGCTTTAGATGCCAGAGACATTAACGAACAAGGGCAAATTGTGGCAGCTGCAGTAAAACAGGCTTTAGATGCCAGGCCAAGAACATCCTACAATTGTGAACAAACAGGACATTTTAAAAGGAATTGCCCCATTGGAGGAGGGTTTAACTAAACTAGGTATCAAAGGAGTAGAATACCAGGTATTTGCCCACGATGCCGTAGAGGGAGACATTGGGCTAATGAATGCCGTTCTCAAACCACCATAGAGGGTACTCCATTATCAAAAAACGAACAAGGACCAGGTGTTTATCCACGATATCGTGGAGAAAGGCATTGGGCTCCATTGCCAAAAAATGGACAGGGGGGCCCTATGCTCCGGGGCCCAAAACCACAAATATACGGAGCACTGGAGGAACCCAGCAACACCATCAGGGTAGTGCCCAGGACACATTGTCCATCAGATCCCTCATCAGACAAACCAGAGGGAGCGCAGGGTTGGACATCTGTGCCTCCCCCAGAGCAGTACTAACTCCAGAGATGGGAGTTCAAATCATTCCCACAGGGGTGAAAGGACCTCTTCCCAAAGGAACAGTAGGCTTATTATTGGGACGCAGCTCTTCTACTCTAAAAGGACTTATGATAAGTCCTGGGGTAATTGATCCCGATTATGAAGGTGAAATAAAAATTATAGCCAGTTCTCCAAAGGGTATATCAGTAATTTCACCAGGAGATAGAATAGCACAGTTACTAATAATACCCAGCCTACATGATAAATTTTCCAGTCGTACTGTAGAAAGAGGTTCCAAGGGATTAGGCTCCACAGGTGTAGATTGGGCTATGCTTTCTTTAAATTTAGATTCTCGCCCCATGCTAAAACTAAATATTCAAGGACATGAATTTAATGGGCTACTGGATACAGGTGCAGACCTTAGCATCATCTCTCGTCAAGAATGGCCAAAACATTGGCCATTACAACAAGCCACTCAAACGCTTCGAGGCCTAGGAGTGGCAACTAATCCCCATAGAAGTGCAATGGTATTAGATTGGAAGGATCCTGAAGGATGTGAAGGAACTATACAGCCATATGTATTGGATCATCTTCCTATAAATTTATGGGGAGGAGATGTCCTAGATCAATTAGGTTTGACATTAACAAATAACATCAACTAAAATGCACCCACTATTATGACTAGACAAGGTTTTAGGAAAGGAAAAAGATTAGAAAAACAAGAACAAGGTATAGCAGCACCAATACAAATAGATCAAGGAACAGACATGGGTTGGATTTTCAGAAAGGGCCACTGAGACAATAAAAATTACTTGGAAATCAGAAAGACCAGTATGGGTTCCTCAGTGGCCCCTGACTAAAGAAAAGATACAAGCAGCCCATGACCTGGTCAAACAACAATTAGCAGAAGGACATATACAACCTTCTGTATCTCCCCATAATACTCCCATTTTTGTCATCAAAAAGAAATCTGGTAAATGGAGATTATTGCAAGATTTAAGAGCCATTAATAATGAGATGGTTATTATGGGACCTGCTCAATCAGGGATTCCTCAGTTGTCTGCTTTGCCAAAAACCTGGTATGTTTTAGTTATAGATATTAAAGATTGTTTTTTTTCAATTCCAATTCATCCTGAGGATAGTCCACGTTTTGCATTTACTATCCCTGCACTGAATCATGAAGGTCCTGATCAGAGATATGAATGGAAAGTACTCCCTCAAGGGATGGCTAACAGCCCAACTATGTGTCAAATTTATGTTAACAAAGTAATCCAGCCACTTAGAAATCAAAATCCTGAACTACAAATATTTCACTATATGGATGATGTATTATTAGCACACAAAGATAAAAACACATTGCTAGAATGTTATGCCACACTTACAAACTTATTAAAAAATTATAATCTAGAGATAGCAATAGATAAAGTACAATTAAATTTTCCAATTAATTATTTAGGAGTTCTATTATCCTCAACCATGGTCCGTCCACCAAAAATTCAAATACGAGTAGATCAACTCAAATCACTTAATGACTTTCAAAAGTTATTAGGAGACATAAATTGGATAAGGCCTTATTTAGGTATACCAACAGGAGAGTTGGGACCTTTATTTGATATCCTAAAAGGTCCATCAGATCCAAATTCACCCCGAATGTTAACGCCTGAAGCAAGAAAGGCATTAAAAATCATTGAAATATATATGGAAAATATGCATTTGGATAGAACTGATATGTTTGCCTTTATTATTTATTGTACTACCAACAAAAAATATTCCTACAGGAGTATTTTGGCAAGAAGGTCCATTATTATGGATACATTTATCTTATTCTCCTAACACTATTCTTACTAGGTATCCTGAGGCTGTAGGACAATTAATACTCAAAGGAATAAAAGCAGCAAAGGGAGTGTTTGGAATTTCTCCCAATAAAATTATTACTCCATATACTATGAATCAAATTGATGAGTTAGCTAATGAGTTAAATACTTGGGCAATAATCATGTGCAAATCTAATGTTTCATTTGATAACCACTTACCATCTAATCCTTTATTGTCTTTTTGGTCATTGCATCCTGTAATTTTTCCAAAAATGACAAGAAAAACACCTATCATGAATGCTCCAAATATATTCACTGATGGGTCAAATAATGGTACAGCAGCAGTAGTTACCCCTGATCAAACTTTTACATTTTTAGTACCCAAACAATCAGCTCAAAAGGTAGAGCTTAATGCAGTTTTACAAGCTTTTGTGATGTTTAAAGATTCTGTATTTAATTTATTTTCTGATAGTCAGTATGTAGTTAATGCTATAGTATCTCTTGAAGATGCTGGTAGGATTTCCCCTTCTTCTACTGTTTTCTCTTTGCTTTCCACTATACAAAGTCTAATCTGGGACAGAAAAGATCCATTCTTTATAGGACATATCAGGGCACATACAGGATTGCCTGGAGCCCTTAGTTTGGGCAATGATTTAGCAGATAAAACTACACATGACATACATATTTTCTCTACACTAGAAGAAGCTATAAATTTTCATAAAAAGTTCCATGTCAATGCTAATACTTTACAAAAGCGTTTTAAAATAACTAAGGAACAAGCTAGACAAATAATAAAACAATGTCAAAATTGTGTGACTTTTTTACCACAAGTTAATCTTGGAGTCAATCCTAGATGATTGATACCTAACCATATTTGGCAGATGGACGTCACACACTTGCCAGAATTTGGAAAATTAAAATATTTGCATGTTACAGTTGATACTTCTTCTGGATTTTTGATGGGCTCCCTTCATGCCGGAGAAAAAACTAAAGATGTTATAGCTCATTGCTTACAAAATTTTGCCACTGTGGGTGTTCCAAAACAGTTAAAAACAGATAATGCCCCTGGTTATACTTCTACCTCTTTTAAACAATTTTGCTCAACATTTGGCATTACTCATATAACAGGAATCCCATACAATCCACAGGGACAAGGCATAGTTGAAAGAGCTCATCAAACTATTAAAATGTACTTATTAAAGCAAAAAGAAGGAATTGGGAAGGGGTATATATTCCCCAAAGATAAACTTAAAATAACCCTTTTTACTCTAAACTTTTTAAATTTGGATTCATCAGGACTTAGTGCTGCGGAAAGGCATATGTGTCCAAAAAATGTACATAAGCCCAAGGTACTTTGGAAGGATATTCTAACAGGACAATGGAAAGGTCCTGACCCAGTAATTGTCTGGAGTCGGGGGTCTGTTTGTGTGTTTCCACAGGGAGAACAGCAGCCGATTTGGATTCCAGAGAGATTAACCAAGGTCCTGACCCAGTGATTGTCTGGAGTCGGAGGTCTGTTTATGTGTTTCCACAGGGAGAACAGCAGCCGATTTGGATTCCAGAAAGATTAACTAAAGCGATTTCTACAGACCAAAAAGAAGATGATTTGGCTCAAATCCATAACAACTGATATCCAAAACTCCAGTTTGGCTATTCTTACATCTGCAACAGAACCAGGATGCTTTTTTCAATATCTATTTTATTATTGCCCTTTGCCATATCATGAAGTTCTATTTTGTTTTTTGAGCTCATACAGACCTAGGTTAATGTTTTGCTGATCAGTTCTATTTTTTGACTATAGAGTTTTTAAACATTGCAATGGAGATTTCACCTGTAAAAAGTTATAAGGCTTTTACTATAATGTTATGTGTTGTATGTATTATATTATGTGTGCACACTTGTGTTTTGTGTTATATGTTTGAATGTATGTATTTCCATATATCATATATGATGAGCACTCATGATAAAATGGATCCAAATTTTTTTTTCACGTGATTTATATGGTTTAATTTAAATTGGGTAAACAACTGTTGAGGATTGTTTTAATATGTAAACAAAAAAGAAGGTTAACAGATCTGTTTGTTTACTTTCAGCTTTCTTTTTCATTATATTTAATAATTCTCTTAAAGACAATGTAAATTGTTAAGAAAATTGTTTTCTTTTAGTGCCTTCTGTAATGTTACATAATTTTTTCTTTAGCTATTATTGCCAGAATTCCTATCTTCATCCCAGTGCTGGTGTAGTCAAAGATAAAACCAATCTACAGCTTCTGCAATAGCCATCACTGAACTGCTTGCAGAACTTGCCTGGACACATTGTGAACTCACCTGTATGCATTGTGAACTATCTGTTGGTGCAGCGACTTGTGGTAGTGTTGGGGTATTTTTGCTGATGATGTCATCGGTGGTACAATTTTTCCAAAAGGAGCCGTCAATTGGCTTGGTGTATCTTCCTCCCTTCTGCTTGTCATGATTGTCCAGCTAAAATTTGGGGGCCAACAGAGGTGAGGCAAAGAACCTCACCCCCCCGCTGGTACAAAGACCTCTCCACAGGTGTGGCTGTATATTGGACCGGTAGTCAATGACGGGTAAGATCCAATTGCAATGGTACCAACCTAACGGGTAAGGACCATATGTACTATTGGACAACCTAAGGCAGGCACGGTCCCTAAGCCACATGCTTTTTGTTTAAACAGAGAGGGGGAGATGTTGAGAGCCACAGCCGAAGGGGCCCCAGCAAACTTCCAGCTGCCGGCTGATGATTGGCTCACAGCGGCCCCAGCAACATCTAGCTGATTGGCTCCTCTGCGGTGATGCTCATTGGGCTGTTTCCCTGCCCTTTCAGACCACGGAGCTGCTCATTGGGGGACTTTTTTGGCTCCACCCACGTGACACAGCCAATCGGCCTCAAGAGCAGGAGGATTGTGGGAGGTGTAGAGAAGCTTGTGTGGGAGAGAGAGGCTTGTGGAAAGCCGGTGGTGGCAGTTGAGGCTCTGAGGGTTTTTCCTGAGAGGCTGTTTTGTTTGGCGTGTGTGGTTCTAAAAATAAAGTTAGTTTCTTTTGACAAGTGGCTCCTGATTGTGCCCAGCCAGACTGCGGCAACTAAAAAGACCCAAGTGTAACAACGATAGGGGAGGAAAAGTTTATTTGGGTTCTCATAGTTTCAGAGGTCTCAGTCCATACACAGCTGGCTCCATTCCTTGGGGATGAAGGTGAGGCTGAACACCATGGTGGAAGTTTGTAGTGGAAGGAAGCAGCTCTCATGGTGATTAGAAAGCAGAGAGAGACTCCACTCATCAGATACAAATATATACCCAAAGTGATATCCCCAATGCTCTGCTTCCTCCTATTACCATTCAGTTAATCTCATCAGGGGATTAATTTACTGATTGGGTTAAGGCCTTCACAACCTAATCATTTCTTCTCTGAACTTCCTTGCATTGTCTCACATGTGAGCTTTCAGAGAATACCTCACATCAAAACCATAATCAGTGAGGATGTGGGGAAAAGGATATATTCATTCATTGAAAATTATGGCAACCACTCTGAAAAGCCATGAGGGCATTCCTCAAAAAACTAGGATTGGCACTGTCATTTGACTCAGCTATCCCACTTCTCAGTATATATCTTAAAATCAGCATACTCCTACGACATAGACACATCATTATTTATAGCAGCACAATTCACAATAGCGAAGCTATGGAGCCAACCTAGATGCTCATTAACAGGTAAATGTAAAAGAAATTCTAATATAAATATAAATATAAATATAAATATAAATATATATATATATATATATATATATATATATATATATATATATATATTACTCAGCCATAAAGGATAATGAGTTCATGACATTTGCCAGTAAATGAATGGATCTGGACACTATCATGCTAAGTGAAATAAGCCAATCTCCCCCAAAATATAGGTCAAATGTTCTCTTTCATGTGTGTATGCTAAACCACAAATAAAGAGGGAAAGGAAAGTATAGAAATTCAGTGGATAAGGAAAATGGGAATTAAGGGAAGGGAGGGTGTATAGGAGTAGAAAAGAAAATGGAATTAATCTGACATAACTTTTCTGTGTATATATATGAATATACCACAGTGAATCTCCACATCATGTGTCAAGAGGCATCTGTGGGCTGTGTGTGGACCATGTCAGTATCACAGCCTAGTGAATAGAAGAATCTGGTGTCTAGGAACTTCTAGTGGAAATTTCCTTTGGCTAAGTCTTCCCCAATACATGTGACCCTATTTAAGCTCTGTACCAGGTTCCACACAGCACCAGAGATTGGGTGACCTGCTGCAGCCACACAGACTCTCAGAAATGTGTGGGACCTGTCAATATGCCAATCAACCTGCTAACTGCAAGACATCATAATGGAAGACTCCACTTCTGAAACCTTATTCCTAACTTTGATGTATCTCTTTAAATAAACCACAGGAGCCATTTTCTAATTGTCCAGCTCTAGCTCCTGTGTGGGTTGGGCCTAACAGGTGCTCTACTTTAAAAATATTTTTCTGACTCTGTGTCTTTTTTTCTTCTGTAATTATTTCTGACTTATTTTATCTGGTGGTTTATACTCTCCTGGGCAGGAAGAAGGACCCTGAGGCGGCGCTGGCAGCTTCCCCATAATTGTGTACATCTATCTACAAGTCTGGGATCCTAATTTTGATAAGATATATTTTGTGCTTATATAAATATACCAAAATATATTCTACTTCAAGTATGACTAAAGAGAACAAATGAAAATTAAATAAAAAGAAATTGTTAAAAAATCAGAAAAAAAATCCCTTAGAGAATTTTCCCCCATCCCTGTTAGAAGAATCTCAAACTCTAAGGAGTAGCATTAATCATAAACTTTGATTCACAGCACATTGTAATTGTTAATCTTTGTAAAGCTCATATTGTTTTCTTTTCTCCAAAATTTATTTTACTGCATGTGTTTAAGGTATACAATATATTTTGAAATGCATACCCATAATGAAATGATTATTATATTTAAGCAAATTAAAATATCTATCACCTTTCATAATTATCTCTTTTTTGTTTGCTAAAATTACCTAAAATGTATATTGTTAGCAAATTTAGAATATACATTATTAACTACATTTCTGCTGCACTTTATATCTCTTCAGTAATTAATCCTATATAACTGTAAGTTTGTCCCTTTTAAAGTACCTTTCTCATTTTCCCTCCATTCTCAGTCTTGGATGCCACCATCCTATTCTTTTTTATTCTTACATTCCACTGTAAGTGACATCATTCAGTATTTGTATTTCTGCTTTAATTCACTTAGCATAATGTCTTCCAGGTTCATCCATAGTGTTTCAAATGACAGGATTTACTTATCTTTTAATGCTGAGTAATATTGCATTGTGCATCTGTACCACATGTATTTTAACCATTCATTCATTAATTGATAGACTATTTTTTGTCATGGGTATTGTAAATAAGGCTGCATTAATAAGAGCATGTGTCTTATCATGATCCTGATTTCAATTCCTTTAGATAAATACATATAAGTGATATTGTTGAATAATACTTAGCTCCATGTTTTTTGTTTGTTTGTTTATTTTGGTGGGGAGGGGGGCAGGGGAGGAATTCATTTCCTTTACCATAATGGCTATACCAAATTATATTCCCAATAATAGTGTGCAGAGTTTCCCTTTTCTTGAAGTCCTCTTAATACTTATTATCTTTTGGTTTTTGGATGATATCCAACCTAAACTCATGTGAAGTTACAACTCTTTGCCATTTTAATTTTTATTTCATTGATGATTAGTTATGTTGAGCATCCATTCACATACCTATCAGCCATTTTTATGTGTTCTTTGGGAAAATGTCTACTCGAGCACTTTGTCCATTTTAATTTATTCTGTTTTATTCCCAATTTGCATTCCCATCCTCCTTACACCAAAGTTAGTTATTGTAATAGGTTTAACATGTGTCTCATTATCCATATGTATTTTTGGTAAATTTCATATATTTTAGCTATTTTATGTAAATAATGTTGGTTTATGTATATTTTGTTCCTTCCTCTTATCACTCTACATTTTAGACTTAGTCTATTATGTATAAGTGACAAATTCCTCCATTGTGACCTACTCTTTCTCTTTTAATGGACAAGAGGCACACAACTCTATCATACATTAAATAATAACATAAAACTTCAATAAATATCTTTTTATGTCCATATATAGGTCTGTGTATAATTAATTCTCTAAGATATACAGCTAATCTCCTGGGTCCAATCGTGTGATTATATCTCTTGTACCATGACTAAATGTCAAATTTGCTTTGGCATTAGTTTAATTTCTAGAATGACTGCAGCAGTCTAGACACCTACCACTAAGGATAAGAATTCACTTTTCTCATATTCCCATAAATTTTTCGTATGATCAAGCTTTATATGTTTTGTCAGTTGGATGAAAAATCTATCTTTTTATTTACATTTCACTGATTACTGATTAATGAGATCATATCTTCACAGTCTTTTGGGTTTTGTTTTTTTGGGTTTCCACTTCTGTAAAATCATAGTTTATAACTCTTGTGAATTTTCAATTGGGATTACTGCTCTATTTGCTGTTGATTTAGAAGAGTTCCTTGAGTAATCTATTCATTTTGTTTTATACATTGCAAGCATCCTCTTCCTTTCACCTTTCTGTTAATAATGTCCATGGTGTCTTCTGTTAAAGAAAGATCTTTAATTTTGATTTAAGTTAAAAATTAAATCAAATTAAAATTAAGAATTAAAATTAAGTTGAACGTACAAGATATTTTCCTTCTGTTTGGTAGTTTTACAGGATAATAATAATTTAAATGTTCTTGTATTAATTTTATATTATTATGATTTACATTAAGTTGATTAATTCATCTTCCTAATTTATACATGATATTGGATATAAAATCAGCTGTTTTCCATATAATAAGCTAATTTCCCTAATATAATTTAATAAAAATTCCTTCTTTATCTTTGATTCATGATCCCTCTTTATTGCATATTGATCTCCCATATAAAAAGTATTTTGATTCCATTGGATTTTATTTAAAAGCATAAAAGATTTTTTGTGTACATTTACAACATGCAAACAAGTGTAACTATTTATCACTGTATAAGCTCATAATGATAAATTTAAACTATTTACTTAGTATACATAAAAATATAGAAATTATTGCAAGAATTTTGAAATAAAATAGGAAAAAATAGTCTGTTAACCACTGTTCAAATACATGCTTCCAATGATTTCTGTGGTTTCTCCCATGTGCATTTTGTAATATTGAGTCAAAATCCTTTACTAGTTCCTCATCTTGTCAACTTTCTCGGATTTTATAAAGTACCTTTTCACTCTCCTGGTAAATAAGTTCCAAGGGAACTGAGGTAATTTGTTAATAATATGCCAGAAGGAACTCACCAACAAACAAATGAAGGGAAAGGATGTAAAAGGAAAAAAAAAATAAAAAAACAATAGAAGGAACATCATATCACAAGCTTCTATATCTACTCATTGCCTGAAAGAAAGAAGATTGTTGTGTGTATGTATTGTGCTTTAATCCACATTTCAAGTATGTTCATGGGGGAAATATACAATTTTTCTGCTGTTGCTTATATCTCTCTATCATGGTTTCTGCAAAGCAAAACATTATATAAAACCCATGAAGGAAAATTTCATATGATGATATAATGATTCCACGTATCTTTAGGCTGTAGTTGTACAAGCCATTGGTAATTATTTCCCTCATTTACTATGGTTTTAAATGTCAATATGGAAGGTATTTTAAAGATATAACCTAAGTAAAAACCCAGTATTAATTCAAAGAGATATTCCTATTAGTCTAGAGGAGGCATGGCAACTTTATATTTCTCATACTAAGTCAAAGCAGTTGGGGACAGGTCCTTGAACCATTATGGTGATAAATAGTCTGAATCTTCAGGCAGGTTCAGCAAGAAATATAATAATTTATAATTAGTAATAACTTCAATAGACACAGAAGCAGAGCATAGCAAGAAAATGTCATAACCAAAGCTAAATGCTTCTGAAATAAGTAGTCTTACACATACCCACTATTTCCTATGGCCTAAGTCTTTCTTGCATATTGACATAACACAATTGTCTTAAATACCTCTGAATGTATAATCACTACTTCAATACACTAAAGATGCCTAATGAAGGATACCATTCCCCAAATTAAGAAAAGTTATTTGACAAATAAATGCATTAAATAATATTGTGTACACTCCTTATATTTTATAATTGGTGCTAATAATATTTTCCTGTTAGCTCGGTTTTCCTCTTGCACTTTCAAACATGAAGTCAGTCACATAATGTATAATATGAGAAGCATTAATTACTACTTATTGGTATAGTAGCCAATATACCATTCATAAACCAAGGGTCAGGGGCTTAGTTTCCCTATTGGAGACTATTTCTTATTTCAAAAGAATTTAAAATCTGAAGAATCATGTACACTAGTGTATAAACAGGAACTCAAATCCAGAGTAAATAATGTTAAGTATTTTTTCATGCAACTTAGTAATGGAAAGTTTTCCATACATACCAGGGATATTCTAAAAGCCGTCTTTCAAAGGCATGGGTATTTTACACAATGAAGTATCAACAAAGGTGAATTCACACTGGCAGACAGCAGATTCTGGAATGATACTTTGATTAGATGCCAGCCTCTTCATGGATGTCTTCAAAGCAATAAAAGCAAAATAATCTGTAATTTTTACTCAAATTTATTTAGATTTTTCCAAAGTTTAATTGCAGAACTTGTGCTCTGCTTCATCTTAGTCCTTCCTTTGTTTCCAATCTTAATATTTTGTCCTAAAACTTTAATCCCAATTGTTGGGAGTGTATTTATATATTAGAGTAGAAATAGAAAAAAAAATCTACTGAATACTTTAAAAGTGATCACAAAGAACAAAGTAAAAGGGCCAGGCAAATCTTGTTTATTTAATTCATTGTATATAGTATTTAGCCAAATATTACAAGGGCAATTATTTTTTAATAGACAAGACAGTTAAAGTGCGTCCTCCAAAAGCCGACAGATGAATATGGACAAATATGAATTTAAATCCATAACTCTCTTATTGAGCAAAGCCAAATGTACACATAAGTATATCTAAGGAGACGAAGAATGGGATGCAAGAATGGTATTACATTGTGGTTTCACTTTCTCATCTGTGAAATTAAAGAAATGCATCATATGATTTCTAAAGATTTATAGAATCCCTGATTCTCAATCCTTTTGTTGACATTTATGCTGCATATAAATATATGAGTTTCTGATTATGCTCAAAGTTCCAAAAATGAAAAATACAATCTTTATCTGATTCATATTTTAAAAGCACTTGAAAATTAAACATTGACTGCTATGATATTTTCCAGAATTATTAGTTATCAGTTATATAAGAAAAATCATAAACCCCTTATGATTAATAAACATGAGTTAAAAGGTATATGAGAACTTGTACTATGTGAACTATTATTATATTTTAAAGGCACTGGTTATATCCACCTAAGAATATGGAAAGGTACCCTTGTATTTCTACTTTTAATATTAATTTTCCTTCCTAAGAAGCTAGGTATAATACTGTGTAGCAATGGTCATTATAAATGTCCACAGCTTGGTGCCAAAGTCTTTAGAAATAAAAAATATATTATCTATAATCACTGAATACATATGAATCAAGAAAACAAAAATTATGGAAAGATAATATTTATTATAAAGAATTAATCTGTTAAGCAAAACAGATATCTTACAAATTACTATACCAAAAGCAGTGCTTTACTTCCCTTTTGTCAGTCTCCTTCATCCCAAAGAATTGTAAACATCTTACAATTTACCTATTTTTGTTTTGTGCTCATTATATATTGAAAGATACTCTGGATCTTATGTCATTTGCCAGTATGGACTGTTTGGATATCTTGGTAGTTAGAGTAGTACTGAGAGGCCCAGGAGTTGCTCTTTAATGAAAGTGTGCATTAAATTCATTGATTTTGATACATCATTCAGAGATGCCATCAGTCCTAATTGGTGAATTAGGCTGGTCTGGAAGATCCAGGGCTGAAGCAAACAAAAGGAGTGTAAGACTTAGTGCAAATATGCTGTAAGCCAAGAGAGACCAGGACCAGGGGGAGGGGAGTGAGGTATTCATTTCAAGTGAACAATTAAGGGGGTAACAAAACACTCAGTTATAAACATGAAGTATTTTAAAAATATAAATTATTCCCCAAAAATGATGACCAAAAAATCAAACTTCTAAGCACAAATACAATTTAAGTCTGTACCTCAAGTGAATGCTTCACTTGTCGTTCCCAAGTTCCAACCCCAAAGTCAAGTGTAATAGTTAAGATTTTTTCTTCAATGTTTGAAGAGTGGGTCTTTAATTTGATCGAAATTTGAAGAAATGGCTCAAGAACTTCTTATTTGACATTAATCTATATAGATATGGCACTTGCATAATGTGTTCAGTAAAAATATTTCTTGGTAAGAAGAGTCTACAAAATCTGTGAAAGCTGGTCCAAACCAATCTCATTCATATGGTAGAATCATTTATTAAAAAATATGCAACAGATGTAGAGATTCTGTGAATTAAATTATTCCTGAAGAACTCTTAAATTGTTCTAAACAACAATTATTTTAAACAGGCAAGGAAAATGAATTGGAAATACACATATGGATTCTTGTTTCAGAGAATAATTATGAGATCGATGAGCAATTATAAAGGAAGAAGGATGATCAAATCTAGCAATGATTGATTTTGGGTATAGAAACTTCTTCATGGGTAATCAGAAGGAAACAATATGAGATAACTATCAAATGAAATCAGCGTAATACCCCTTGAGATTGGTATCATGCTTCAATTTCAGTATTTTTTTCAAAAAAGATAGCAATTTTCATATCTTCGCATATTGGAAAGAGTCCATGCCTTCAGATTTCACACCATTATTTCTTTTTATTAAAAAAGAAATAGATGGACACAACACCTTTATTTTGTTTATTTGTTATTATGTGGTGCTGGGGATGGAACCCAGGGCCACATACATGCTAGGCAAGCTCTCAACCACTGAGCTACAACTCCAGCCCCACACCATTATTTCTATGGTCAGATTTAACTTGAGAGAAAATAAGAACAATGCTTGTGTGCACCTAACTCAAGTATTAAGCTAGCACTCAAATTTTAGGTGTCATAAGGAAAAGAGTAAACTGCCGTAGATCCACCAAGGATAGGTAGTAAACTCTTTCATGGTGGAAAAAGGAAGTCAGAAAAGAACTGCAGACATAATAAATTACACTTTAAAAGGTGTAAAATGCTTCTACATAGAAAAAAGAGAAAGAAGGACACCAAGCAGAAATAACTGATGGAAAATTGAATTTATATTGATGAATAAGATATGATTCTCCCTCTCCCTGAATTTAGCTGAGAGATCATGATAAATAACATTAGGCAGAATATCTAAAGAACTATAAAACAGGCATAGACACAAAACCATGATGATGGAAGAAGAAGCTGAGAAAACTTCCATACTGAGGACAAGGAAAACTACAGTATAAGAGTAAACACTTGAACTGAGCCATATCAGTGACAGAAGGTGAAGTCATGGCAGAGATGCTATGGATGATGATGGTTAGAAGCATTCAGGATATTACCAGAGGAAAGGGTTTGGATGAAATATATGATGTGTGAAAGGAAATAATAAAAAATAATATGAGAATCTAAGGTTGGAACAAGAGAGCTAAGGTCAGAACATTTAGATTTGTTATTTTCAGGCAAAATATAACTGATGATGTGAATCAATAGCACTTTTACAACCAAGACATAAGCACATGTGTGCTTTGAAAGACAAATCAGGTCATAGTGTCCAAAGTAGAATTAAGTGGAAAAAGACTGAAGGCAAGGAGAAAGGTTAAGGAGGCATTAAAAAAAGTCCTGTTAAGAAACTTCACCTTAATTCAGAATATGACCCTTCGAGACAAACAGAATCTCTCTTCAGGCAACTCCAAATTGCTAGAAATTCTGGCACAAATATTCAGCTCAGAACAAATTCTGACCCTTGAATCTACCTTCAACATACTGCTTTGAGTTAAAGCCATTGTTCTAACAGCTCATTCAATTACTTGATGTTGATTTTAATGAATTCTGTTATCAATTATGCTGCTTCTTCAGTACACTTTGTAAAATTCCTAACATTATGTACATTAGAAGCTGATATGTTTCTTTCTCTATGTATAACATTCCATCTATCTGTCTATATGACTCAAATGGGAGCATTTCTTTCAAATGTTTTCTATTGGCTTTAGGTTCAAGTTCAAGCTTTTTGGCCAGAAATCAAAAGTGATTTGTAATCTGTTCTTTGATGGACGATGTAGCCTTAATTTTCACTAGTCTCTGCCTCACAGTTTATGTTCCAGCAATATCAAAGCAGATGTAGTTCTCCACTCACGGCAAGCTGTTTCTCACCTGGCCCTTTGCTCCATTGTCATCTTTGCCTGGTAAGCCCATTCCTGCCCAGCTCCCCCCTGGCTTACAGTGACTCATCTTGGCACTTTCTCTGAGAAGTCTTTCTCTACAGATGTCTTCAAATTCATATACTAATTTGCACCTTTGTGTCCAGTGTTATCTATGAACTGTAGGAGACTGATCATACTGCCATGAAAAAAGCAAACTATGAGCTAGGTTCTACCTTATATTAGTAGGAAAGAGAATTTGGTTGATAATAATTGAATTTCTACCTGCATTTTTGGGCCACTGAGGCTATCTTGTCAATGATCCATAGTGCTGGCATAATTCAAGGGCTGCTTTGTTTCACCTCCTACCCTAGGGGTCAGTCTTAACCTTCTTATTAAGGCTTCAGCAACAAAGCAAAGAAATGTTTTTGTTTGTTTGCTTTAGTTTTGCCATTTTTTTGTACCAAGGATTGAACCCAAAGACACAACCACTGAGCTATGCCCCCCAACCATTTATTTTATTTTATTTTTGAGATGGGGGGTCTTTCTAAGTTGCTTAGGTTCTCACTAAGTTGCTGAGGCTGGCCTCAAACTTGCAATCCTCTTGCCTCAGCCTCCTGAGCTAATGGGATTACAGGTTTGCACCACCACATCAGTTTATTATTATTTTTTGCACCTGGATTGATTAAACAATTTCAGCCTCTGCACCTTATTTTCCTTCACTCAGACAATAAAAATATTCCTCCCAGTGCTAACTTTATTGTTTTCCTTCACCTTTCCCCACCTGGGTCCCAAACTTATTACTTAATCATGATTCATGTGTCTATTTTAGTTTAGCATAAACATTTTAAGAGGAGAAAATTTGGGAAGCATAATACAATGTAATGTCTGAATGCCTTCTGAGTTTCTTGAGTGTTGCATAAGTGTGCAAATAGTTACATGAAATTACATTCACACAAATTCATTCTCATAACTATACATTTATAATTTATTTAAAATTCTTAAAACAACTTTTTATGAATAGTTACCTCAGTCTTATAAATAATTAAAATTTACCAGGCTACATATAATGGTTCTCAATCTTTGCTGTGCCAGTATCATCAAAACACAGATTTAAGAAAATTTAATATGGTAGGAAGTCCTTAGAAATCTACCCCAAACCTTAAATTTTACATATATGTATGAAACTTTAGGTACATATCAGTAGTTGACTTTGCCCAAAAACATACCTAGTTAGTGCAAAAACAATGACAAAACACACATCCTGACTCCCAGTCCAGTAATCTCTCTCCTATGCCCTAGCAAATTCTGTCACACACTAAGTACTGTGCTACTCAAAAAGTTGAACCCACAAATACTTTCTCTTGAAAGTCTAATAAATACTCCCTATCCCAAGAAATTGGTTAGCATTGGTTGACATGTCCTTTTACTGATATGCACTAATAATCCAAGACCTGGCTCCCATGTGACCTCCTTGAGAATGTCTTCCTCAGCATCAGCCATGTTATAACATTTTACAATTTTCTCTTCTTGAGCCTCACTCAACCCTCTAGTCTAGAAACTCCTAGTAGCTAGGAGCCATGTTTCATGTATTTCTCTATAAGTATGCATTTCCTCTGGATGTTATAACAAATTGCCACAAATTGGTAGTTTAAAACAACAGAATCTTATTCTCTTATCATGCTCGAGGAGGCCAGAAGTATGAAATAAGTTACAAAATCAGGGTGTTGGTCAAGCTCTGCTCCCTCCAGAGACTCTAGTGAAGAGTCTCTTCCTTGCCTCTTCCAGGATCTGATGGCAGCTAACTTTTAATTTGTGGCCCCATCATTCTTTTTTTTATTGGTTGTTCAAAACATTACAAAGCTCTTGACATATCATATTTCATACATTAGATTCAAGTTGGTTATGAACTCCCAATTTTACCCCAAATACAGATTGCAGAATCACATCGGTTACACATCCACATTTTTACATAATGCCCTATTAGTAACTTATTTCTGCCTTCATGGTTCACTTTCGATTATCCTCTTCCATCTGTGTCAAATATCCCTTTGCCTCTCACTTACAAGGATGCATGTGATTATATTTAGAAACTCACTTCAAGATACTCAATTTATAACATTTACAAAGTCTTTTTGTTCCAGGGTTTAGGATATGGAGTTATTTGGATGGTTATTCATATTACCGTAACCCATATTTCTTAGAACAGGATATGAATCATAGCACAAAGTTGGTATTCAAATTCTTTGACTACTTAGCATATTCATAAACCAAAGCTTGCAGGGTAAAACTTTTTCCATTTGGCTTTGCCAGTCTAGGAAACCATGTGTAATCAAGATATCAAGGAGTAAGAGATTCAGATATCAATACCCTAGATAATTAATTGATCTCAGTGCTCAAACACAACTAACTTCAGTTGTGTTAACTATTTGCAATAAAGAATACTTATTTACTATTGATTATGGAAGCATATTTTGCATTTTATATAATATTAAGTGTGAAAAAGGAGAGAAAAACATAAAACAAATAATAAAAATCACCCAGAATCCCTTCATCAACAGATAATCACTGTAAATATAATATTTATTTCCAGTAAGTTATATATATATATATATATATATATATATATATATATATACTTAAATACCTTTTGCATTTGAGATGTGTATGTTCTATATTTCATAGAGAATATTATTAAATTATTTTATATAGTAATATAAATTGAATATTTTTCTTAGATGGTTTAAAGCATATTATATGGAACATGATTATAACCAATCTTTTTCACTAGGCAATATAACATTAGCATTTTCCATTTCCCTTTGTGAACATCATTTTAATAGTTTCCTAATGTTACATCATATGGACGTATCATAATGCACTTTACCATTCCCTTGATGTTATGCAATTGAACTAATTATAAATGATGTTCACAGCACTGAATATAATAAATATAATGATGGGCAAATATGAAGATTAATTTAGCATTGATGGAATGGGACACACATATTTTCAAAAACAAGGGCGTGTATGCTCCATAATTATTAATATCTAGACTATGTGCTAAGGTGGGTTTGCCTTCATATCTCATAACTCACTAACCAATATTTCAGTACTCCAGGCTACAAGTTTTTCAAGAGTTAAAGAGTATATGATGGAAAATGTATATGACAAATGGAAAAGATTTGAAATAGAGACAACCTGAAATAATCACCTGGGGGGATAAAGTCAAAACTATTACCTGGCATGAGCAGGACAAGTCATGGAAAATGCAGGAGGCATTGTGTGTAGTTGTGTCATGCATGCATGTAATTGTGTTAGAGTGGCTGGGATCCTTCCAGTCGGTCTGGAAGGATTCAGTTGTTTTGAGAGTGGGAGGGTCAGTAGAAAGAATGATGGGCATAACATTTTTATACTTGAAGTGTCAGGCAGAGAATTATAGTTTATACTTTCTTTAATCCACATTGAATTCGTACCCACAGTGCCTTCTCCCAGGTCTCAAAGGTAACAATCATTACTCTTTATAATTCAATGTTTAAGAACCTACTTTATGGGCTGGGGTTGTGGCTCAGCAGTAGACCACTCGCCTAGCATGTGCAAGGCCCTGGATTCAATCCACGGCACCACATAAAAATAAAATAAAGATATTGTGTCTATCTACAACTAAAAGACAAAATATTTTTTAAAAACCTATTTTATGTTAGGATCCATTCCAGTGATTGCATGACCAATATCTCTTTTCATCCTTTTATCAACCTTTTATTTTTATTCCCATATTATTGATATGGGAGGCAAACACCCAAGATTACATTGAAGATTTAAACTGAGGTATGCTGACTTGTCAGACTGAGTTCCTAACTTTTTCCCTCTACCTTTGCTTAGGTTACAAGTCTCTTGTCATGATATTCAGGTTATATGATTCTAGGTAGTACCTAAAACAAGAACTTGATAGACATGTGACTTTGGATAAGCAGAAAGAGCTAAGACTGAATCAATGTATGACTTTTCTTCTGGTAAAACAAATTTAAAGTTTATGACTCACTTCTGGTGAGGAGTTTTGGTCATGGACACTCAGGGGTCATTTGCCTTCAATGTAGCTCCCATGTAGAATCTTTAAATACACTGAATTATCAGTGTTTGTTATTGCCAGAAACTTCCAATAGTTATTTAAAAATAAAATGAAATTTAAGAGAAATAAAGTTGGACATAAACGTATCCTTAAGTATATAACTCATTACTTGAAAAATTCAGTAGACATTCTGAATTTCAGAACACTAACAAACAGTTGCCCTTATTAAGACATGAAACATTCTTTGTTCAAAGTTTAAATCATCTCTATCTTCTTGACAACTATTGGTGACACATTCACAAAATTATATTTAATACCAATGTAATGACTGTTTATTTTATTGAATTGCATACCACTGAGCAAGAATCTGAATTGATTTCCTTTTGTGATGAACTAGTTTTGCCTGGAAATCTCCAAAATAGTCAAGTTTTTATATTTTCTCTCTAATGAAATTGTTTCCCCACAATTCTTAGTTTATAGACATGTGATTTCAGTAGTGTTGTATATGATAGTCCATTAGAGTTTTAAAAAGACCTTTTATTTTTGTCTGGTAAAATGGTGGAATCATTCAGAACTAGGGTCAAATTGGCACTATTTTTTCTACCTTTCTGATTCATCATTGTCATTTTATAAAGTTCTAGTGTTGGGATTATAAATGTCAGATATTTAAATATTCTACAATGTTCATTCAATGTAAATAGCCTTGCTTTTTGAAACCTCATTCTAATAGTACCACAAAATATTTGACAAATATTCTATTGAACATTTCCATTATCAAAGAACTCATTAAATCTTGAGGTGGTTTATTCCACATTTGGGCACCAGCAATTTTAGAAAAGAGCTTCTTTTCCTTATTTTGCCCAAAACTTATTCTTAAATAGCTTCTTTCATTGACCCAAATTTTATCAGTTAAGGCCTCAGAGAAAGGTCAAACAACGTTTCCAATACTTTTACATTGCAATTATAATATTACAATAGTGTGGGCCTGATGTAGAGTAGTCAATAATGGTAAATATTCTAATGAATATTGATTACTGCTATTTATATATCAAGAACTGTTCTATGCATTTTACCTATATAATCACATTGTAATATTTGCAACAACTCCATATGGTGGATTCTATAATTATCCTCACTTCATGGAGAAGAAATTCACATAAAAAAAGAATAAGTGACTAGCAAAAATATCACATACTTAATGAGTATTGGTGCCAAGATTCCAACTTAAGATGTTCAGCTAAGGCCACTGGACTATATATAAGGAACATGATTAATATTATTTATGTTATTATGCTGTACTACATTATATTGTGTTATATATGGCATGTTGTATTATATTAGCATTCATTCTTAATGAACTGCTATATACTAAACCAAAAGTCATTAAAGAATATATGAAAACATAGGTAAATATTTATTTCTGATGTCTCTTCCAACACTACAGAATCTAGGCTAGATCCCAATGGGAGAGATTCAAGAACCAATCTCTGGTTAAATGATCTATAGATACTAACATTTGGGTATGTAACACATTCTACTAGTCAACAGTTGCACAGTTTCCAAATGTGTTTTTACTCTCTCATTATTAAATATGCAGACAGCCATGGCATAGTAGATATTTGAAGAAATTATTCAAAGGGTATATAGAGAACACAAATAAACAAAACTAAAAACACAGTACTAATTTAAGGAGTGGTATTTGTTAGAAATCTCATTAATAATCATTATTAATATTAAATAAGATATAAAACCTATAAAATACAACAGGATTTTTTTTAACAAGGAGCATTCAAAAAAGGGGGGAAATGATAGAAAAAAAATATGATTCCAAATATTATAAAAATCTCAGTAGAAACTTTGACCTTATAGAACCCTCCTTTGGTCTCTCAAAGTTGCAGCCCACACTGATCTTTTATTACTTCTTTGAATACTTCAAGTAGCTTCTTGTCCTTGAGCTTTTGAAATATATTTTCTCTGAACTGGAATGTATTTCCTTCTGATCTTCACATAACTGGCTTCTGTTTATCATTCAGCACCCAGACAAAATACCATGTCATAGGTTTTTCCCAGTCTGTTTATATATAATTGTATTCCTATCAGTCTATCACCCTGATACTACTACATTTTCCTTTAAAATGCCTATCAGCACTTGATGGGTTTTTTTCTTTGTTTTTTCCCCCTTTCTGAATTGACACTCCATGAGTGCAGGGGCTCTCTTCATTCCTTGATATCCCTCCAATGCTTAATCTGGCACATGTCAGATGTCCCATAAATATTCATAGAATGAATCAAATTTTCCAAAATGCTAATGATATTGTTTAGGGACACAAGCACATGGACAATTTTATAAAATATTCTTTTATCCTTTTTAGTATATTATAAGATATTCATAGGCACTTAAAACTTCCATTTTTTTAAGAAATGGGAGTCCAATGCTGTACACTCAAAAATATCCAGAGAATATGGACCTTAAAAATTTCACCTGTTTCTTCTTATTGAAATGTGATGAAAATTAATATCCTCTTAAAATGCAACTTTCAAGGAGGATTTGAGATGTTAATCTAATTACTTCTGCTCTTCCTAGATTTTCACTATAAGGAATATAAAAGCAGCAAAGGAAAGGTAGGTCAGATTTGGAAATGCTTTGCAGTTTTCCCAAATCTACCGATTGCTAAAGAACTCAAGCCCAACTCTTTGCACCTCACTTTCTCTTTATATCCCCATCTTTCTGGCCTAGTGCTCAGCATGTTGCTATTGGCTCAGAATAGGGCCTCAGTAAAGGTCATTTCACATGAGGTCTTAAAATATAATGTTCAATTTCTTCATTAACTTTCAATCTCCCTGTCTTCCTTATTTTCTTTTAAAAAAAGGCACTAGATGAATTTTCAATACATAAATCAGAAACTTATGACAGTACATACACAAATATGTGAAAAGTGATATGAAAATATTATTTTAATACAGAATGTTGCATCCTTCACACTCATTTTTGTTAAAGTAGAATTGCTGCTCCACAAATCAGTCCTGTAAATTGATGGGTTTCTTTCTTCCGACTCTTACCTGTAAGCAATAGCACTGTAGATAGCATGCTGTCTGTGACACTGAATAAAAGGCAGTGTGACAAGAGCATTTACCAAGAATAATAATAATATCTATATCTATTATATATATGTATATAACATGTATTCTGTATATATTCTAGACCTATATGTACATATATATTAAATATTCAGATATACTATATTCCACATCTATATATTATACATATAATATTTTATATGGAAAATATTTATGTTCTATATCTACATGTGTATATTTATTTTAATCAGCTGTTACCAAAAGACCTGATGAGAATGATTTAATGGAAGAAAAGTTTATTTTGGCTTATGGTTTCAGAGGTTCAGTGCAATGGTCAGCCAACTCCATTGCTTTGGGCGTGAAGTGATGCAGGCCATCATGGTAGAAGTGCATGGTGGAGGAAAGAAGATCAGCTCATTGAAGCCAGAAAGCAGAAAGAGAAAGAGAGTATGTGTGTTCTCACAAAGGACAAAATATACACTCAAAAGGTATATCCCCAGTGACCCAATTCCTCCAGACATACCATATCTGCCTGTAGTTACTACCCAGAACATTAGTATTTTCAAATTATTAATCCAAAAAATGTATTAATCCACTGATTAGGTGACAGCTCTTATAATCTAATCATTTCACCTATCAGTATTCCTGTATTGTCTCACACATGAGCTTTTGGAGGACACTATATATTCAAACCATAAACTGGTATAAATAGATCTAGACATAATCATAAAAATAAAATGTATTTTCTTATGGACATGGGTAGAGAGAAGAAGGTGCTTTTTTGATTTCAGGGAATCTAGTTAGAATGTCACCAAGTAGGATCTTGTCTTGTTGAGATTCTGGTTTTCTAGAAGCTTATTACTATTGGGAATAGGCTATAGACCCCTGCTATCCAACAGAACTCTCTGCAATATAAGAAATATTCTATAACTGCATTGTACAGTAGGATAGACCATGGTCACATGTAGATAATGAGCAACTGATTGTCTAGTGTAACTAAGGCCCTTTTTTTCAAAGAAGAATAATTCAATACAGTGTTATAGGTAGAAATCAAAAGGCCATCATGGTAGAAGTGCAGGGTGGAGAAAAGCTCATTGCAGCCAGAAATCAGAAAGTGGGTAGTAAAGAAAGTTTCCTTCCTGAGACTGAATGTGCACTGGGAGTGATGTGGATAAGGAAGGAAAGTAATCCCTTAAGACAGACAGTGATGGGTCTAAGGAAATAATCCATGACATGGAGTCAACAGAACTAGGTCCAAGGCTTAGTCCCACTGATAATAAAACTACATGAGCTGAGGCAGTCTCTCTTTTTCATATTCTTGTTTCCTGTCAAAAAAAATGAGTGGATTTGAATTAGATTTGAATTATTCCTTTTTTACTTTCATTTCCTTTCACTTTTCTTTATTTGAACTTTCATTATTTAGCCTTTTTTTCTTTTAGATAATTTTTTTTTTATTTTTATATGACAGTGGAATGCATTACACTTCTTATTACACATATAGAACACAATTTTTTCATATCGCTGGTTGTATACAAAGTATATCCACACCAATTCATGTCTTCATATGTGTACTTTGGATAATAATGATTATCATCATACCACCATCATTTCTAACCCCATTCCCCCTCCTTTTCCCCTCCAACCCCTCTGCCCTATCAATAATTCGTCTATTCCTCTCATGCTCCCTCCCTACCCAACTTATGATTCAGCCTCCTTATATCAGAGAAAACATTCAGAATTTGGTTATTTTGGATTGGCTAACTTCACTTAGCATTATCGTCTCTAATTCCATCCATTTACCTGCAAATGCCATGATTTTATTCTCTTTTATTGTTGAGTAATATTTCATTGTGTATATATATACCACCTGAACAGACCATTCTCAGATGATAATATACAAACAATCAAGAAATATATGAAAAAATGTTCAACATCTCTAGCAATTAGAGAAATGCAAATCAAAACAACTCTAAGATATCATTTCACTCCAGTCAGAATGGCAGCTATTAAGAATAAAAACAACAATAAGTGTTTGTGAGGATATGGGGGGAAAGGAACACTCATCCATTGCTGGTGGGGACTGCCAATTGGTACAGCCAATATGGAAAGCAGTATGGAGATTTCTCAGAAAATTGGGAATGGAACCACCATTTGACCCAGCTATCCCTCTCCTCAGTCTTAAAAAGGACTTAAAAACAGCACACTATAGGGACACAGCCACATCAATATTTATAGCAGCACAATTCACAATAGCTAAACTGTGGAGCCAATCTAGATGCCCTTCAGTGGAGGAATGGATAAAAAAAAAAATGTGGCATATATACACAATGGAATATTACTCAGCATTAAAAAAGAACAAATCTTGGTATTTACAGGTAAATGGATGGCATTGGAGAGGATAATGCTAAGTGAAGTCAGCCAATCCCCCAAAAACAAATGCCGAATGTTTTCTCTGATATAAAGAGGTTGACTCATAGTGGGGTAGGGAGGGTGAGCATTGGAGAAATACATGAATTCTAGATAGGGAAGAGGGATGGGAGGTAAAGGGAGGAGACAGGGGATTAGCAAGGATGGTGGAATGTGATGGCCATCATTATCCAAAGAACATGTATGAAGACAAAAATTGGTGTCAACATACTTTATATATAACCAGAGATATGAGAAATTATGATGCATACATGTAATAAGAATTGTAATGCATTCTGCTGTCATTTATTTTTTTAAAAAATATCAATAAAATAAAAAAATTCTTAGAGCAATAATTTTTAATATTAAAATCATCTATGTTTCTGAATAGCTGAGACATAGTGAAGAGATGGTATAGCTATCCTTTAACTTGAGCAAAATGATTTTATCTACATGTTGGATAGCACACCAAGCCCCATCTCAGGGGCATTAAGAATATCACTACTTTGCTTGTTAACTGATCTGAAAAAAAAGACAAGTTAAAGCAGTAGGACCCATCAACCTGATTTCCTGAAAGTACCTGGGGATGCCTGGGAAGTACCTACTTAATCCTCATTTGAAAGAAGAAATACCCAGGCAAAAGCCAGGACTCAAAAACCAATGGCATTGTTGGTGAGGTTTACACAGTAGAAACTGTAATCCTTCATTCTATAAGTCAATTCAAATCAAGAGTCTTAAGCCATGTGGCAAAAAGGACTCTGATGCTATGTATTCTGAGTGCATTGAATATGACACCATATCATTTGATTGTACTTGTTTTGGAATAAATTCAAAATTAATCCCCCCACACACATTCTATTACTCCCTCCATCCCTCTCTTTTCCCCTCTCATCCTCCCTCCCTTTTAAGGTAGAGTCAGTGCACTATCCAGAGAAAGGCTGAAGTTCCCTTTCTCACCAAGGCCACTATCAAATACCCCAATGCTAGAAGTTGATTTTTAGCCAGCCAATGAATTAGACACAAATGTTGACAAAAACCTGATTAAGAGACTTGACATTAAAATTACCAAATTATCATACTCTACAAATATTCATCAGCTTCTTGCCATAAATATGTTCTACTAAAAAGTGTTAGTCTCACTTTTAAAGACACCATTTTTTTTAAAAAAAAGGTTTACATTTAACAGTTTTATGCTTATATTCCACAGCTATTTACTGAGTATCTATCATGTGCGAAGCACAGCCTCAGCAGACTTAAAGGATATTAAGAGGTAAAGTTCCATATTTTGCTCTCAGATAATAATGAGTCTATGAAAACACTAGGAGCCATCATTATGATCATCTCTGATTATATGTATAGTCCCACCATTGCCACCACTCACTACTGTATCCAATTCTGTTTAGATTGGAATGGGACATTGGTTTGGTGACCTGAGAAACAGAAAGAAAATAAGTATGCCCAAGTAAAGATTTGTATATCCCTTAACTTCCTACTCCCTGAGACAAAACATTTTGTATGGACTCCAGAGAGGTCATCAATAGGTCAGACTGCAGTGTTTGTTCCAAAGGGGATATTTGTGACATTAGTAACCAAGGTAATATGATTATGCTCTTTAAATTGAAATAAAATAATTCAATCACAAAATAATAGAAGATGACTTTCTGAGAATTTTTATAAAAGTCTTATTTTGTAAAAATAACATCCTTCATTCTAATGAATGGGAGGAAAAACATTATGAGTAATTCTTTATTATGTTGTATACGTACACAAATACATGAAAAGTTTGAGAAAAGTGGCTGAACTAAATGCAAAATCATGAAAACACTATTAAGAACAAATTTCACAGAGGAAATTATGTAATAAATGATAAATTAAACATAAGCTAAGTTCATATTTCTGTATTACTGCCTACTCTCCAGTGAGAAATATTATTTTTGTGAGTCTATATTGTCGTTTCTGAAAGTATACTATACTAACTGTACCAATATACCACATATTTCCCACCAGTACCACTCTCTCATAAGTTGTTTTTCTTCCATAGGGAACTGTAATGCCTGATATTTATAAGTAAAGTCCAAGCCATACTCATTATTTGACTCCATTTGCATATTTATAACATCAAAGAGCAAAGGATTAGCATCCTTAATATAGAGAGATATCATAAAAATCAGATAACTGAATTTTGCTTTTGGACCAACATCTCCCCAATCCTTTGTCCTAGCCCATCAACCACCATTTGACTCTCTTCTTCTGTAAGTTTGACTTTTTAGATTCCACCTATAGTGAAACTATGCAGTTTCTGTCTTTCTCTCTCTGGCTTATTTCACTCAGAATAATGTCCTCCAACTTCTAGTCTATCCATGGTGTTTTAAATAACAGGATTTCCATATTTTCTGGATGAATATTATTCCATTATGTATATAAGATACATTTTCTTTATCTATTCATTAGTTGATGGATACTTAGGTTAATTAAGTATATTACTTATTTCGAATAGTACATATACAATTAAAAAAGAAAAAAAAATAAGGCAGAAAAGAGGTGAATTAGACACACATATATAAATTGATACTTCTTCCAGGCACATCACCTTTATGTGAAAAGAAATAATGAAATGCTATAGATTAGAGTGGACAAATTTAGTGTAAGTAGTACTACCACCAGGACTAGCCATTTGACAAGGGTCACTTCAATAAAGAAGCAGTGATAGTAGTCATAAAAGAGAGAAGATAGATTTCAGAGAAATGTCAGAGGAAGAATGGTGATGCTTAATAAGCAACTCAATTTGAGATAATTAGTTACATAGAAAAATAAACGTAGCTCCAGTGGTGTCTCAACTGGTTTTTGTAACCCAAAGTAGTAAGTTTAAAACCCTGAGCCTGTCGTTTGAGACCTGCAAGGATAGAATCTCAATCTAACTTTTTCTCTTGTTTCTGACTTAATGTATCTTTGACCATGATTCCTTACTATTCGACAAATATTCTCTACATCCTTTTACCATTCTGCCTTTTTCCATGCCATCTCACACGTCTACTTTGTCCAGCTTCAAAATTTAGTTCACATATAGCATACTCTGTGAAATCTTGCTTCTCATCCATCTTACTTCTTTGAAAGCCCATAGCACTTCATCTGTATCTCTTTTGTGTCATGTATCTTATTCTCAACAGGAAAGCCGGTTATCCTAGTAACAGCTCATATGTCAGATCATGCCATTCCACTGCTCAAAACCCTGCGATAAACTTTTGTTTCACTTAAGTAAATACCAAACTCTACACAAAGACTTATTTCATTATTCCTCAATCAACTTCAGATACACATTAGATTCATGCAGGAAACTATTTTTAAAAAATGTCATTTCCTTACCCTAGAGTAAATGCATCAATTCTCTGGGGAACTGGTTTTTAAAACCTTTCCATTTGATTCCAAATGAAAGTCAGAACTGATTTAGAACCACATGACTAGCCGGGACGTAAGCTGAAAAATGATTTAATAAAGATTTCTTGTTTACTTTGTGAAGAGAGATCCAATTTGGTTGCATCTTTTTGACTATCAACATTTATGTCCAGCATGTCTGAAGTTGTTACGCTCCAGCTTCTTTGGACACATAGACTAACACATATGAACTGAGGAAACTGATAAACTTTGCTTTATCTTAAGAAGAATAAACTATTTTAATAAATATTTGATTCATGTTTATCTCATTTTCAGTTGACATAAAGCTGAAGCTGTGAGGGTGAGCAAGTATACTGGAGAACAGTGAACTGAATCTAATGAAGTGCAGTATAACAGGGAAAACATAAGTAAAAAAATGTGCTGGGTATAGGAGGTATAGTATAGAAGGAGCAACATAAAGTGCAATAGTTCTTAAAGTTTAGTGCACACCTATAAGACTTGTTAAAACACAGTTTTGGGGGCTGGGGCTTTAGCTCAGTGGTAAAGTGCTTGCCTAGTATGTGTGAGGCACTGGGTTTGGTACTCAGCTCCACATAAAAAAATAAAGAAATAAAATAAAGGCATTTTAAAAAATTCTAATTTGTTTTTAAAAAAAACACAGTTTGGTGAGCTACACTCTCAGAGTTCCTGGTTCAATTTATCTGTGATCCAGTCTGAAATTTGCATTTTTTAAATTATGAACTAATACTGATACTGATGCTGGTGATGGTGATACAGAGCCAAAAGTTTGAGAACCAGTAGTGTATTGAAATTGTAAAGGAATACATTATTGCAAATTTAAGATGAAAATTAAAAATTGTTCAGTGAAACAGAGATAAGTGTTCTCCATTTGTTGTGTCTTTAAAATACTATATTCTGTTTTGAGTGCTACCACAAGGAGAATAACCTGAGAAAAGAGACAGTCATGGTATAGTAACTTTCAACCTTGACACACAACAAACTTGTGAAGGAACATGACAATAAATATGAATAATATAAGATTTAGGTGTCCAAAAATGACTAAAGGACTATTACTTAAACAAAAGTGATTTATTTTGAGAGCCACCAAAGATTTGAGCCTGAATCCATGATCAAGATGTATAAGGAGACAAACTTCAGTAAGGAGTAAGACAGATATTTCTAGTAGCTGGAGTGTCAATTTCAGGACTGAGGCATGCTATAAGCATATGAATATTGTTTTTGTTAGTTCTACATTCTTACAAATTATGAAAATACTGCATTGGGGAAAACAATGACAAACTAGAAGAAGGTGTATTATACAAAACCTGGTTGAAAATATGAGACTAAAGTAATTTATGAGAAGTCTAAAATCAATACAATTTGAAATTGAAGAGAAGAAATGATAGATTTAATTAGGGACATTGAATCAAAACTGAGACAGAGGGAAAGGTACAAGTATAAGGAATTATAATAAAAGTGCATACAGAAGAAGAACCCAATGCCAGCAAGAAGGCAAAACAGGTAAAAATTTGCTATTACCATGGAAATTTACCACCCACAGAAAAATGGTTTATTTCTATTCTGACATCAGATATTAACTGCAGTTATGTATGAGTCCAAATTTGATGTGAACTATCTGGGAATTGATTAAAGTTAAAGGAACTCATGAGGATTGCAAGTCAGATAAATGTCTGTGTCATCCATGCTAAAGTAGTAAATCAGTCTGGAGAGGAGGGAAAAAAAGAAAAGCTTAGAAAAGAAAATTTTCTAAAAATACCATTTAGTTAATCTGGAGACCCAGGTCTTAGAGAATGACAAGGGTCTGGAGAAACATGGATTATAATGATATCATGGTGATGCTTGAGCCTTTTCTCAAGGTTTTGTGTGTGTGTGTGTGTGTGTGTGTGTTCCCTTTTTTGTATTCTCAGCCTTTTATTTCTCTGTACCTTCTAATTCTTTCCCGATTCTCTATACTGTGCAGAAACTCTTTAATCAGGCACATTCGTTTTGAATGATAAAGCTTGAATATTTTCTGATATATATCTGTATATAAACTTTATATCCATTGTTAACATACTTTAAGGCAGTGGGAAAACTGTGTGAACAGTTTGGGGCAATTAGGAATCTTCATCATGGCCACTATTAATAACAGCCTACTCTTCACTTCTGTAATTTACTTTAGGGAAAAAAATTATCGAATCAAAAGCATTGGGGGAATCTTAAAAGAGCCAACTCCAACATACATTTAGAAAACAGCAAAATATTGGGTATTAGACTTTTGGAATAATATTTAAAATGTAATATTAGTGATATTTTCCAATTGCAAATGCTGCTGGTTTGATTATTAAGTACTTGAATTCAGTTTACTAGCTAGCTCAGTTTTTAAGGTTACATGGCAATATCAATATAATGGGTTCAATCTTATGTATATCAGTATGAACCACAGACTGTTAGATCTGGAAGGACCAGTAGAAAACATCTAGTTCAGATCCTTATTCTGTAGATGTCAAAAATAGAGGCTATATATTGAAGGGGAAGGTCAAAGTCATAGAATGAGAGAGTAAAAGAGCTGGAATATGAAGCACTTTGTGCTTAGTCATAGTTTGTATCCTCAGATTACACCCACACACTTGATCAGAGGGTGATCAGTCATTCTGGTTAATCTTCAGCTTTCTCCATTTTAGCTTTGAAGGTACCATGTACTGGGAAAAGTCTCAGTAAAAGGGTAATTTGAATTGGTGGTCATTAACCTTACCTAATCAGCTACTCCAGAGACACATATAGACCAAAGAGGATTAGCTCAGATTATATGGACACACCCCACAAAATTCAATAATAGGACAGACTTCTATAGACTTCTACTAGATTAGGGCTGCCTAACATCCTCCTCATAGGCCTCCTCCTCCTCCTCCTCTTCTTCCTGATTAAAACTTATGTACTTGACAATTTAAACTCTAAAATTTCAATAAAAGATTATAGTGTGTGCCATATATTCTGTATCTTGGAGTTTTAGCAGTGAACTTGACAAAGAATACCTTTGACCACATGGAGTATATGAAGCTTATATTCCAGTATAAGAAACAGCCAAAATAATAACAATCACATCATCTTCAACAAGAGTAATAATAATAACAATAAAAAGTAAATAACAGTGAGATATATTATATGTTGGATGCTGTTAGGTAATATGGAAATGAAGCAAGGCATTTGGGGAGGAAGTGTTTGTAGGGATACTGCTCTTCTAGATAGGGTTTAAAGGTAAGGCTCAGATGAGATGAGGTTTTATAGTTTAAAACGTTCTTTCCAACATCATTTCAATTATATAGGCATTTGTAATGAACATTATTATTGGAGTAAACCTCAGTTAATATGCCTAAGGTACAAGATAGTGCACTGGAGTCCTTCACTGAAGTGATCAAGTATTTTAAGTCCTTCTTGTTTTCCCATAATTGCTATTCCAAGAATGGCCTTTGATCTGTGGGGACAATCATTAAAGGATATCTGAAAGATTTTTAAGATTCAAAATGGTTATAGAAGTTCCAAAACAAATATTTCCCACTAAAAGACCCTTTAAAATCATAATGTGAATTGTGTATATTACCAGATGTTACAAAAAAAATAAATTGAGTGGAAGTTCCTAGAAAAGTATTGTAGGATGTGGTGTGCATTCCATAATTATTTGCTGAAGGAATAAATGCATTTATAGAAAATTAAAATCTAGCCTTTCTTCCTTATTGAAATGTAATTTTATCAGTAAGACCTGCTATGACCTCCATGGTTTGTATTGCAACTATTCCCAACACAATCTATCTTCCTTGTTAACTACATTTTCTCCATACCACTTACACCTTATTAACTCCATTAAATATCATTTGTTTTATTGTCTGTCTCTCTCATTAGAATATAAGTTCCATGAAGTCATAAATTATTGTCTAGTTTATTCACTAGCATGTCTCCAAGCCCCCAAAATAATGGCTTAAAATAAGGATAAAAATTATTTGGTATATAAAAAATTCATGGCTATCATTCAAATTCATTCCTATTTCTCCAAATTGACAACAAATACTTGAGTATCATACCTCACTGCCTCTCATATGGATTGTTACAATGATCTTCTAATAGATCTCTACCCTACTCTTCCAAAGGAATTTGTCCACTGTAGTCAAAATATTCATTCTTAAATGAAGGATTCATTACATTCTTCTGAGATTTGAATTTCTTAGGGAAAATGCAAAGTCCATCTATTATTCTCCTCACATGATATATTTTACCTCTAACAAATTTAAGGTTTCATTTCTCATGGAGTAAATTAGCTCTCCTACACAAAATGTATACAAAACTTCCCCACAGAAGTGGCAACTCCATTATTCCATTTTTATCAGGCCATAAAAATGGAAAAATCTGTGCATTCCACATGTCTAATCCATTAATAAATCATGTTGCCTCTGTCATAACATATATCCCAGATCTAACTATATCCCAGTGATGTCTCTGTCATATAATTTTACACAATGTTGCCACCATTATCTCTTGACTGTGTTAGTGTAATTGCTTTCTAACTGGTCTTTTGGCTTCCATTCTTGAATTTCTTCTGTCTATTATCCTCAAAGAAGCCAAGAAAATCTTTGATGACACAACTTAGATAGTTGCCCTTCCTTTGCTCTTAATTCTCCAATAGCAATTATCTTACTTAAAATACAACTGAAAGTTTTTGTTATGGCCTACACAAGGCCTTCCTTGCCTGGCTTTTGTTTAGGCCTTCAAAATCATTGCCTACTACGATTCTTCTTCCTAAATGGCCTCTATATTTTTTTCAAAATTTGTGTTATTCCTGCCTTAACACCTTAAACTTGATGTTCCTGCTACATTGCTTACCATCTTACTTCATTCAAATCTCTTCTGAAATGTCAACACAGCAGGAATCTAATTTTAAATGTCTCCTCTATCCTCTCATCATACTTTATTTTTCTTCTTAGTACTTATCATAACTGACCATTTCAAGTTTATTCGCTTTTTTCTTTATTGTCTACATTCCTCATCCACTTTGTTGTCTTCATTGCTATATCCCAAGTGCCTCAAAAAGTATCTGGAACACAACTACCAACCAATACATATGTCAGTGAATGAATGCTTTCCGTTTTCTACATAGGCTCTTTTCTCTGTCTAAAATGCCTTTCTTCACATTTTGAAATATACAAAGCATTTTTCAAGGTCCAACTCAATTGTTACTTCTATATCATACTCCTTTTTCCAACAGGGCTAGCCCACAGAAAATTAACCTATGCTTTCCCTATCTTGTCTTAACATTCATCCATACATTTATAATATGAAATTCTTTGCATTGCATCATTTCTTTCTTCCTCAATCTAAGTCATTTACTCATATCTTAGTTTGGTAGCTCTTTGAGAAGACAGAGTATGCAGGTTTTTAATATTCCTCTATTTTCTATGCAAATTTCTTTGTACTTATCTTTCTATGCAGGATTGACTATATAATTTACAAGGTTCTCTGTAAAGTAAAAATACAAAAATATGGAGCACCTAAATAAATTCAAGATGGCAATAGCAGAATATTAAAGAAAGTCTGGGTTCCTCGGGATTGCATTTATACAAGAAACTAGCCCTGCTCCTCTGATAATCTATGGTCAACTCCCTCCCAGAATATCCTATTCATAAGCTAGAGCCTTTCCGAAGTCTTCCCTGTACACTCTGCCACAGTCAAGCAGAAGTAGTTGAATCATCCTTAGTATTTTCACACTCCTCATTGTTTACCTTTATGAATATTTATCATGTTACATTGCAATTTTCTGTGTACTTATCTTTCCTTGTCTACTTTTAGTTGTACCAGACAGTAACTTTGACTGATTCATCACATGTACATAGTAGGTGCTTAATAAATTCTTGTTCATAGAATGAAAGCCTACTGGAAAACCTAGACCTCCATTGTTATCTATATGAAAATGAAATTTTCAGATTTATAGGTAAACAACTCAAAAAAAAAAAAACACTGTAATATTCCCTGAATGAAGGGTATTTCATGTAAAGGACGACATTTTCAAAATATTTTCACTTGCTCTTTGCATCCCAGCATTCTAAAGATGATAATATGAAGTCTTTGAACTTTGTGGATTCCAGATGAACTGTGTCTGTGCCATATGTAGCTACTTTGATGAATTTTAAAATGTACCATCTAAAATATTGACATGAAACATTTGGGAGGGAACTGAAAAGTAATTTAGAAAGAAAAAAGATCAAATCTATTCCCCACTACATTTAATGCTGTTTTGATTCCTTTTGCAGCCCCTTACACATTAACTTCTATCTTCTTTAATTTTCTCTTTAATGTATATTCTCATCCTTGTTTTCTGTAAATCACAAGACAGAATTTTGTAGTCTCCTATAATTTTATTGTTTCATGAAATAACTGTTCTGAACATAATTGTATTATTTTCTTAAAGGTAAACAGTTGTTAAAATTCAGAATCTAATTGGATAATTAAAATTTCAAGGAAGCATAAGCAGTGATTTCCTTAGTATAATTTGCCCTTAAATGATGCTCCCTAATCTTATTTTTACCATTCATGACATTTGGATCTAGGCAGAGTCATTATTATGAGTTGCTGGTTTACATAGAAATGTAGTGAAAAGCCTGGTCACCAGAGAACACTATTAATTCATAATGGAGCATCACTGAGTAACTGCAAGTGCATACTTACATATAAACAATACACAGGAGCCTTGCTGAAACATGAGATGTAATTAGAACCTCTTCTGCCTCTACCAACTTAACCCCTTTGCACAATTTTAAGAATTTTGTTACCCACGGTTTTATAATTTTGAAGCTCCAGGGACTAATTAATATTTACCAATTACAGAACCTAAATTAATGTTCAAAAATTATCCAAGAACATCACTGGAGTTCTTGAAAATACTGAGTAACAGACATTTAAGTTTATACTGGCCTATTCCTTTCTAATTTTCAACCAAGAGGAATGTTCCATCTTATAGCATACCTACAGATAGAAAAGAACATATTTAACATGAAAAATGGTTATCTATTAAAAATCTCTCTCAAACATCATTATTAATGATGCAACACCTGAAACATTCTCCTTATAATCTGTCTCCTTGCTTAGTTGCAGAGACTGGCTTTGAACCCATGATCCTCCTATCTCAGCCTCCCAAGCTGCTGAGCTTACAAGTATGCACAGTACCATATTTTTTAAACAAAATTACAAATAAATAAATAAATGTTTAAAAATTAGGTTCCATAATATCAACAGAATACTGAAACTTCCTCAGAATTAATCTGTCAATAGATGACTAAGATTTTGTGGAAAAATTGTATAAAGGTATTGAAATACATTAAAGAGCTAAATACTCAAAAAAATAGATGATCCAATATCATGAGAATATTCTCCCTGAATTGTTCTATAGATTTTATTAAATACAAATAAAGTCCCAAAAATGATTTTAAAGGAAACTGGCAATCTGATTGTAAATTTTGTATGTAAGAACAAAGAAAAAAGTATATTTAAGATGCTATAGAAGAAGAAAAATAAGGTGACTGTAAACATTCTACTGTTAAGATACAGATACTAAGACAGTAACGATATTGACACCATTAGACTGATACTGATCCATGGAGCAAACAAATAAATAAAAGCCCAGAAAAAGACCTACACATTAATGGAAATTTGAAATGTATGTTAGAGATGGTATTACCGAAAAATGAGTGAGGATGGACAAACAATTGATTACTTTTTTTAAATGAAGTCATACCTATATCTCACATTGCACACAATAGTTGATTCAAAACAGATGATCAACTTCAATAACAAACTTATGAGATAGATATTATTATTACTATATTCATAGAGGTTGTGTATTTTGCCTAAGGTGTTAGAGAGATTAGGAAGCGTATTTAAGCTTTTATGTAGGGAAGTCTGGGTCTACCTTGACTAGTTTTTCTTCTTTCCCCACAATCCTCCAGCAAGCCTTATTGTTGTTTACTGAAAATATCAGGAAAGCTCCCACCTCAGTTCAGGACTTTTATACTTGCTTTTCACTGTGTCCCAAAGGCTTTCTTTCCTTTGATAACTGATAATTTCATGACATATTCTCTTGTTTCCTTCAGGTCTTTAGCCATGTGACACTTTCTTAGTAAGACATTTTTTGACTGCCCTATATAAAATTCACCTTCCCCTATTTATTATCTCTTCACCTTCTCTGCTTTAGTTTCTTCATAACAATTATAACAATCTCCAGTATTGTATATTTTACTAATTTCCCGTCATCTCCCAAAAGAATGTGAGCTTCATAAAGGCAAGCATCTACATCTGACTTGCTCAAAGTTGTATCTGTAAGTGACTAGAACAATAATTTGAACTAAGCTAAGGTACTAGATGAAGTATTGAATTAATTTCCTAAATAGTTTACAAAGATTCCAGTTTCCTTCAACCTGGCTCCCATAAACTGCCAATACTGCTTTCAGATATGATACTGAAATTACATAAAAGCATCTGTGCCCCAATAAATTATTAAGGTATTGCTCTGTGCTTTATCATCGTTTCTGAAGGACATTTGAGAAAGTGCAGAAAGCATACATTTTCCTTTCTCCATCCCTAGAAGGCAGTAAAAACTGAGTTTGAAGTGTTTGGGTGTTTTTTTGTTTGGATATGAGGGGCTGCCAAAAGCTCAAGTTAGACAATGCAAGAATGTTCAAATTGAAATGATTAGGTTATGAGAGCTATAAACTCATCAATGGATTACTCTATTTCATGAATTAGTAATTTAAAAGGACTACTGTAATGGTAGTAACTGTAGGAAGGTAGGGTATGGATGGAGATAGTAGATCACTGGGGGCATGATCTAGGGATTTTATTTTGTATGTAGCACCTGTCTATGCTTCCTGGATAGATGAGCTGAGCATCACTCTTCCAGTATGCCCTTCTGTCATGAAGTATTTTCTCACCTTAGGCCCAGAACAACAGGGTCAGCCTGCCATGAACAAAACCTGTGAAACTTTGAGCCAAAATGAAAAACATCTGAAGGTTTCTTTGGACTCTCTCTTTGCTTTGGCTATTACCTGACAGGTTGTTAGACATGCAGACTCTCAGCTCTGCCAATTCCAGATCAACAGAATTGAAATCCATATTTTCATAAGGCTCTAAAGTGATTGCTATGCATAAAGTTCGAGATGCATCTGGCATAGTGATTGGCACATAATTGGTACTAAGTATAGATTCATTCATTCTCTCCTAAGACATTTAACTCTTGGGCAGAATTAAATGTATATTCATGGAAACCCAGGCCTGGGGTGCAAGAGGGAGTACCTCGGCCACCTCCTGCATGACCCTGGATAAGTCAATTTCCTACATTTTACAGATGACACTACTGAATGACAACATTGAGCTCCTTAGAGTTGTTTTACCAGTTTAAAAACATAATGTGAGTGAAGTATCTAGCACAACATCTATACCTTGTGTTATGGTTTGGATGTGAGATGTTCTCCTCAAGCTCATGTATAAGACAATGCAAGAAGGGTTAGAAATAAAATGATTTGGTTATGAGAGTCTTAACCTAATCAGCGCATTAATCCCCTGATAGGGATTGAGTGGTAAAGTAAGCAAGTAGAGTGTGGGTGAAGAAGGTGGGTCCCTGGGTCATTTACCCTACTTTGGCTCAAAAGCTAAAATGAAATGCAAACCACAGTGCATTCTTATCAGCTTGTGAGCTTCAGAGGGACAAGCATTGTTCACCTTGGCATTTGTTCAGTGATTAATAAATATCTGTTGAATAAATAGATGAAATAAAAGTCACCTGTAACAAGAGTTATTAAACAATGAAATGAAAATCTCAGAAGGCAGTAGTTTTCTCCTAACTGCAGGTATCCAAGCAAACCATAATCTACTACCAGTTGGGGAGACTATTGCTGGAAAACATATTTCAAGTAAGGCTTAAGCAATGTTACTTACAAGGTTCTTTCCAATTATGATTTAAAGCAAAGTAAACCTTTGCGATACCATTTTTTTAAAAAATCATGTCACTTCAATTAACCCATAACAGTTTAATGCAAAGGAATGATCAAATTATATTTGATATGAATTCCCTGTTGTTGACTAGATCTTCATATACACGATTTCAATTTTTTTCCCTCACTGTTAGGTACAAAATGCCATCTCCATTCTACAGATGAAGAAACTGGAGTTCAGAGAGGCAATAGTCACAGAGCTAAGATCGAGATTTTGATCTGTAAGACTCAGAGTTTAGATGACTCTCTTTAACATCCTACTTAAATAACTCCTTATACTGCCAAGAATCCACAGACTGTTGCATAAACCTAAAGATCAGAAACACTTTGAAGGAAAGGAAGCCTAAAGGAAAATTTTCTAAATGCACCTATATCTTTGATACCCTCGTTCTGTCATTTTGTGATTACCGCTTTACACTTTTTTCTCTCCCAGAATGACACTGGACATTTTTAATAAGCAAAATGAAATCATCCACTAATGAAACACAAGTGAGCTCATTATTATTAATATTAATTTGTGCCAATGTTCAAAGAGTTCATTAAGTCAGCTTTGGAATTTGAAAGAGTGCTTCAGGAATCACTGAAAAATAAAACATGTAAAGGTTTGAATGGAATACAGTATAGCTATTTGATGAATCTGCCCATATTTTGGGTCTCTCTATGGGTTTTGGGGGAGACTTCTTTAGGCAAAAATATATCACAAATTATGCATGCTCTGCTTCAGAAATTAATGATCAGAACTATGAATACTGCGATGTTGAGAATTTCAACTCTCCAAGCAATATTTCATCTTCACTGACAAATATATGCCGAAAACAAGCTGATATTAAATTTTTTCCTTTTTTTCTCATGACATTGGAATGCAACCTTATTAATATTATTTTTAGTGAAGGAAGAATCTTAATTTCCATTTACTCTTCTCACTAATATCAGTGAAAAAATATGAGAGGGATATCATAAGACCAGTTATTGATCTTATTTTTCCTTTTACTTCTTTCCTTTGGGCCAGGAAATTAAAGATAAAATAATAATGGAGAAAATGGAACACTATGTCCCCATCTAGAGTATATGGAGTTTTGCAGCAAATAGATCACATTCATTAAAAACAATAAAGCTCAATATCTTATTTGAAACATTTATCCAAAATTTCAGACTTTCTGACATTAGTTTTATATCCCTCAAAAATAGTTTATAACATGGTTATTTATTCCTATGGAAAGATATTTATTTATTCCTATGGAAATATGTGTCATTACATCTTGGAATGATACATCTGCTGACAAAAATGGTATTTTTGGTTAAATATTTTTTTTTTTTGTTTTGCCATTCCAAAATACTAGCTGAAATCTGCCAGATGAAGGAGGTCTTCCTACCACATTGGTAAGAAGGAAACAAATCAATCAAAACAATTTGCAAGTGACTAACACAGACTACATGTTAGCATTATGCTTCCTATGGAGAACAGGCTCTCAGGACACGGTAGAATGTCAGCCCCTTTGGCTAATGGAGTGCAAGAAAATGTATCAAGCCAGGATGATGCAAGACAGACATATATGTAGGATTTATGTTAAAACAGAAGCTGGGTCTATAAAGCTGGACAGGTCAAGAAACAACAACTGAAAAGTTTGGTTACTCTGGAGAAAGTGATTTAGCCTCTAGCAGCCTCAGTAAAATGGTGATAATAATAGGGCTTCCCTTAAATGGTTATTAAGGGGTTAAGAGAGATAATACTGCAATACTATAAGTTTACAACTGTAGCTTATCATGAATGCTCAATCAATGCTACTTGGTTGAATAAATGAATGTATATGTGAGTATTACAAATTTTGGAGGAAAATTAGAGGGTACCTTTGAGGGGTGACAATCTAGTTTGGGAGACAGAGGGCATATATTGAAAACAAATATGACTATATTACATATTCTTTACAAAGTACAAAAGATGGTAAAAGTTGCAGAATTGTTGAGGACTGAAAAAACAAATGGTAAAATATGATAATTTAAGCCGAAAGTTAACCTTGCAAATAATAGGAGAATGGGATGAAGATGAAACACTGTTAAAAAATAAATTATTTTTTCTAGACTGGGGACTTATTAGAAGAATTAAAATATTTCTGAGTTGAAATACCCTATGGACTAACTCTAGATATGAGCACAACTGGGAAAAAAAAAAACAAACATAATTTTGCTCTTATGCCATTCAAACATTTCACTTTTTTAAAAAAAAAACGCAATACCTTTATTTTTCAATTGTTTATTTTTATGTGGTCTGAGGATGGAACCCAGGGCCTCAGATGTGCGAGGCAAGTGCTCTACCACTGAGCCATGAACCCAGTCCCCAATCATTTCAATTTTGATTGTAGTTCTTGGATTTCAAGTCAATTCTGGGGAGTTGATATAGTTGGAATGTTCCCCTCCTCAATCTCTCTGTTCATATAATCTCAGCTAAAAATGCCTGAGCATTTTTCAAATTTCTAAACCATTTTTACCAATTAATGTTATCATGACACTCTAAGGTTAAGAAGGGAAAGGACTTGCAGAAAACCTCAGATACCCCAAATGGAGGAAATAGTAACCACTACTCTGGATACAAAAATGAGTTACAAATCTTTTGTCTCTTATGACAAAAGACATTGTAATATCTTCTAGTCCTTTGTCTATCGTCACTATATGAGTGGTTTCTTAAAAAGAGGGCTTGTCTCATTCATCTATGTATCTGCAGTGAATTTCTGTAGCTGACATATTAAGGATTTTTTTTTCCTTTTTTAATTTATTCATTTTATTTTATTTTTTTATAATTTTTATTGTTGGTTGTTCAAAACATTACATAGTTCTTGATATATCATATTTCACATTTTGATTCAAGTGGGTTATGAACTCCCATTTTTACCCTGTATACAGATTGCAGAATCAGATCGGTTAAACATCCACTGATTTACATATTGCCATACAAGTGTCTGTTGTATTCTGCTGCCTTTCCTATCCTCTACTATCCCCCTCCCCTCCCCTCCCCTCCCCTCTTCTCTCTCTACCCCCTCTACTGTCATTCATTTCTCCCCCTTGTATTATTTTTCCCTTTCCCCTCACTTCCTCTTGTATGTAATTTTGTATAACCCTGAGGGTCTCCTTCCATTTCCATGCAATTTCCCTTCTCTCTCCCTTTCCCTTCCACCTCTCATCCCTGTTTAATGTTAATCTTCTTCTCATGCTCTTCATCCCTACTCTGTTCTTAGTTACTCTCCTTATATCAAAGAAGACATTTGGCATTTGTTTTTTAGGGATTGGCTAGCTTCACTTAGCATAATCTGCTCTAATGCCACCCATTTCCATGCAAATTCTATGATTTTATCATTTTTAATGCAGAGTAATACTCCATTGTGTATAAATGCCGCATTTTTTTATCCATTTGTCTATTGAAGGGCATCTAGTTTGGTTCCACAATCTTGCTATTGTGAATTGTGCTGCTATGAACATCAATGTAGCAGTGTCCCTGTAGTATGCTCTTTTTAGGTCTTTGGGGAATAGACCAAGAAGGGGAAAAGCTGGGTCAAATGGTGGTTCCATTCCCAGCTTTCCAAGAAATCTCCATACTGCTTTCCAAATTGGCCGCACCAATTTGCAGTCCCACCAGCAATGTACAAGTGTACCCTTTTCCCCACATCCTCGCCAGCACTTGTTGTTGTTTGACTTCATAATGGCTGCCACTCTTACTGGAGTGAGATGGTATCTTAGAGTGGTTTTGATTTGCATTTCTCTGACTGCTAGAGATGGTGAGCATTTTTTCATGTACTTGTTGATTGATTGTATGTCCTCCTCTGAGAAGTGTACATTTTGATATAATTACAAAGGCATGGAATATATGTTGCTCTAATTTACTCCTCTGTGTTTCCCTTTTTCCTCTTGTCCTCCCATCCCCTCTTAACTTCTTTTTATTCTATTGATCTTTCTGCTATTTAATATGTACATAGGCAAGTTAGGTGAGATCCATTCCAGTGTTCATCTTGTATTCTGTTCCTTCACCATCCCTCTCATTCCCTTTTATGGAGTCCACCACACTTTTAATGAATATGATACTAAAATATTTTTGAAAGTGTTTGCCCTTTTCTTTCTCATATTAACTTCCCCATCAAGACAAAAATAAATGTATTTAAGATTACTACCATTAAAATACCCAGAATGAAATCATAATGTGGCTAAATCACTCTAGTGAGAACAATGAAATCCAAATCCAAGTCACTGTCAGGCAGTGGCAAAAGTAATTATTTAAAACAGCCTTCCTAGAGTTGCATTTCTTACAAGTCAAATCACTCCTACAAGTTCCATTGGAAAGAGAAAAGCATTTTCTAATGTTTCTAATAATCTATTAATTTAATGACCTCTTTCTTTTTTGTCCACTGTCCATCTTAGCAATCTTGATTTACAGAATATCACTGGGTTAATACAGAGTCTGTTCTATTTACTACAGTTTTTATAGTTATAGTTATGCAGTTTCCTGTTTCATCAACTAATATAGTAAAGTTGTTTTAAAAGAGGATACTTCGAAATTTGTTTTTCATTACTGAGGATTTTTTGCATTAATTTACGAATTATGGCATGCAAATATGTTCCTACAGAAGATGTTTTTGAAACATCTTAATTTATTTTAAGGATAGTTTTTAAACATTACACCATTAGTAGGATAGTACTATTACTAATACTTGCTCCTGATGGGATCTCTACTAAATGCCCAAAGTGGACAATGAGAATTTTTCCCACTAGCTTTTCTCAAAATTTCTAGGAATGTGTTCATTTAGGAACCATTTGGCTTTCACCTCACCAATTACTCTTTTACCTCGTGGAATCCATCCTACATATGCTTGGCTTATTGCACAGTAAGAGATTCAAAGGTGATTCTTTGATAATTTCTGGAGATACTTGTCCACATAGCACTGTCCCTTCTAGCATTCTGCTCTCTCAAATTTTATGAATCTCAGTTTTCCCAATTTCCAATCTTTGTTTCCTCAATTCACTGATAATTTCTTCTTGAGATAGCCTTGTCTGTACTGTAACCTAGAGATAATTCCAGATATATTACCAGACTATCATTGGATTTACTTCTTTTGTTTCACTTCTTCGTATAATGAGTCTTCTTTTTTTAACATATTAAAACTGTAGCCTCATATACTTTGTCTAGTTTTGTTTCTGTTTTCAGTAGTTTGTTAGTCTATTTACATTTACTGTACCCTAAAGAGGTCTGAAAGTATCCTTATGCATTTAAAAATAATTTCATATATTTAAATTTATGTTGAAATATTTCCAAAATAAAGAATATCTTAAAAATGGAATAATGAGTTTTCACATAGACATTGTTGATATTTCATAGTAACATTTTCATCTTTGATTTAAGTAAGTACACACTCACACATATATATGGATAGATAGATATACACAAACATGTATTATCTACATGTAGATTTTTTTTCTAACCATTTGGAATTAAGTCCTAGGAATTCTGACACTCATCTCTTGAACTTCAGTGTGGTTCTTCCAAAGTTAAAATTAACCTTCTATGGAACTATAAAAACATATTATTATCCTTTGACTACTCAAAAATTCTGAATACTTTCTGATATATAATCATTTTCTTAAAATCCATCATTGAAGCCTAAGTATCTCTTAGTTATCTATATCAGAATCCAATCAAGTGTTACACAGTACATTTGATCATTATGTATCTTTGGTTTCATTAGTCTACAACATGCTTTTATGGCATTGACATTTTGAAGAGATCATTCCATTTATTTTGTATAATATCCCTGTTCTAGGACAACGTGTTCCCAGTAGAAGAGAATAAGCCTGAAGTTGCTTTGAAACTGAACTGAAGAAAGAGGCAGACAGATCTAGGATTACACAGAGAGCAATTTGTTAGGGACTTAACTAATAGAACATGTTCCTGGGCAATAGCAAGACCAGGTAGATCCCTGTGATTTCTATCAGAAGTAGTTTTTTTTCAAATTTTCAAGATAAATTTGACTTCATTCAATCTGGAATGTACCTGGATATCCTCAGCTAATATAAAAGATATCAGGCACTTTTCTGGCAATGATCACCCCAAGGTCTGGTCCTAAAGCTCAATATACCACTCTAATTGTTTTATTTATAGTGTGCTGGGGAACTATGCATCATAATCCAACCAGAGTTATCCAGGGACAATCATGGCAGTTACAACACAAGATTACTGCAATCATGTCAAGTTGAATCCACAGATCTCACATTTTGGATTTATCTGATTATTTCCTCATAGTATTATATAAATTATTTCTCCAAACTGGAAGGAAAGTCTTTTTACTTTACTAGACTCAGGTAAAAAATTGGGAAAGGATAAATAATAGGTGATGCTGTGTACTTTATATTGTTTCATATGCATTTTGTGTCCTTTCATGTGTTATTGATTTTTCAGACTATTGCTTTGGATTTAGATAGTATAGTGTAATGAGGAGCCAGATACTGGTGGCAGAGAATATGCTACCCAGTATTGTCCTTCTCCCTCTTTTTCTTCTCATCTTACTGGAGATGCTTTAGATCTACTTTTACTTGACCTACAGTGTCCAACTCCTACTAATGCTCAATTTATTAAAAAAAAAAAAACCTCTTAGTAAAACCCCTATCTTCTTATCACTTGGCTCCCAAACAGTTCACCTTCTGCCTTGCTCACATACACAAGTCATTGCTGAAAGCTACAATAGGAATAGGGATATAATATGTGCTAATAGCTTCCATATTTTCTAACATCTCTTCTAAGGATGTAATCATAGTGGAATATGATTTTACACTTAATTTTTGAATTTTTTATTAAACATTTTATGGTCAAACTGTTTTAGATTCATCTCTTGTACAAAGTGTGTTCTTATTTGTTTCCTCAAGATTACATTTCTCCTTACACCTCATGGAGGATGTGCCAATAGAGAGTACCTGATGCACATTCAGGCACTATGACAGGTAAATTGTGCACACACAAAAAAGAAAAAATGGCAAGTAAATAGGTGAACAAGAGTTTCAAAAGTGGGATATAAAACCATTTATTTGTTGTCATAACAAATGCGTTTGATCTTTTTCGCTCGTTTATTTTATTTTGTTTTCATTTTCATTGTTTTTCCTCAACAGGCTCTGTTTTCTGATAATTCCTTTGGATTTTATTTACTTTCATCTTCCCCAGTATTTTAGAAAACATAATTTTCATTTCTCATTTTGCTAATAGAGCAAAATCCTTAGCATGCATGTCTCTATCAGAATGCAAAATTTAATTATAATTTAAACTGCCTCATATGATACATGAAGATAAAAATACACCTTTATTCTTCCCATTTATTCTTTATGATTTTATTATAATCTGAGATTTAGAATCCAGACTATTTTTATTAAATTACTATTATTTCCAATGTAAAGTAAATTTTTACATTTTTACTGAAGTTTTTTTTGGTTCATTTTATATAATTTGACATAATTATATAAGTATGGAATATATCTTATTCTAATTCAGACTCCAGTACTCTCCTTCTCCTTCCCTTTCCACACCTCTTTATCTCTTTCTTCTATCAATCTTTGTGCCATTTACCCGTAGCTATTTTTTCAATTAATATCTTGTGGTTTTATTGAACTTTTCGATTACACTTAGAATGAACTTTCTGATATTTCTCCATATTTAGCTGAACTCCTTACTTAATACTTAGTCCTTGATACCTCTTTCAACATGCATGCATTTTACTTTTGTTTTCTTTTTAATCCAGGATATTATTCAAACATTTACTCTAAGATAACAATTCAGTGTTACACATTGCAATATTGCTCCTACATTTATATTTGAACATTATTCAACTAGATTTAGAAATCTTGTAACATAGCCCTTGTTTAAAAAAATGCTAACATTTAAATTATCATATCAAAAAGATATCTATAATCTCATGTTTACTATGATACTATTCACAATGGGCAAGACCTGGAATCAACCTAAATGTTCATCAATAGATGAACAAATAAAGACAATGCAGCATATGTAAACAATAGAATACCATTCAGCCACAAAACGTTAAATTCTGTCATTTGCACAAACATGGGATAAGCCTAGAGAACATTATGTTAATTAAAATCAGCCAGGCATAGTAAAACAAATACTACAGAGTCTCATTCATATGTAGTTTCAAATTTCTCTATCAATAGAAGATCCACTTTTGTTTTACTTTTTTTAAAAAATTGATTTTGCAGTGCTGGGGACTGAAGCCAGAACTTTGCACATGCTAAGCAAGTATTGTATCAATGAGCTACATTTCCCAGGCCAAAGCTGAACTTTTCAAAAACTTCTTAGCACCCTAATATTTGAAATGAACTTGCATCATAATAGTTTAATATTGTTCAACTAACTTAACTTCCCTTTTTACCACTTTGTTTTGAATAAACTTCCTTCATGTCTGAAATCTTCACTCAAAATTTTCACAAGCCCAGATTAGGAGAAAGTTCATTTATACTCTCACTGACTCAGTGACCTTCTTCCTTTGTATGGCAAAAACCTCAATATTTGTTTTGCCCAAGAGGCCTATTCAGTGTTCTCAGTTTACTCTGCAAGCCAGGCCACCAGACTCCCTAATCATCACTGTTTTCTCAGTGCCTTTAAATATGTGAATAAGAAAGAGTTGTTTTCCTATATTTGGTATTGCATAGGACAAATCTAAGGATCTAAGGGCAGCCCAACATTGGGTTTTATTGTTAATAGATGTGTATATTTGTAAAATAAATCTTCATAATTTAATTTTTATCAGGTTGTATTTATTGCAGGTTTTAAAATTATTATTTTGCCTAATTGGTTGGAGTTTTCCATTAGTTCCATAGGTCTTGTACTCACTGGAATTTTCTCTCAAATTCTTGAAATAAGAATAAGTCAATCCTCATGCTTAGTATTGTCATGAGATGATTATTTTTTTCTTGTACTCTCATATGTTCATTAGTGGAAACCCATGTAATGCTGAAATATCTTCTTGCTTATATATGCAATCATTAGTCATGTATACACATTCTTAAATTCATAAAATATTTCCAGTGCTAAGTAAATTAACAGTTCTTCTATAATATGCCTCTGTGGAATGTGTTAATACTTACAGTTTTGAATGCCTGCACACACATACACACACACACATACAATTACACATTTTTTATAATTAGAATATGAATTCAGTCACATAGTTGTTTCAAGTTTAAAAGAAATATGGAAACAATATCATAATTAACCACAAATATTGTACCCTCGTAATAGATCTTTGGATCTATAGTCTTGCAAAGACAATTTTCGAAAGGAAGATTTTGTTTATTATGTAAAGTTAAAAATACTAATGTTGGGTCTGGGGTTGTGGCTCAGTGGTAGAGTGTTTGCCTGGCATGTGTGAGACACTGGGTTCAATCATTAGCATCCCATAAAAATAAATAAAATACAGGTATAAAAAGCAATATTATTTAAAAAAATAATGTGTCTAAAAATACTAATGTTACCTATGTGTATGTGGGCCTAGTTATTTTCAGGAGTTCTTGAAAATGTTATTCAAGGGATCTGCGCCAGTAGCTCAGTGGCAGAGCACTTGACTAGCATGTGTGAGGCACTAGGTTTGATCCTTAGCAATACATAAAAATGAAACAAAATAAAGGAATTCTACCCATCTACTACTACAAAAAAGTTTTTAAAAAAGAAAATGTTATTCAATTACAGTTCATCACTCTAAAATTTAAAGGTCTTAGGATTTTTTATCATTAGCAACAGAAGCAGGTTGAAAGCAACATTGATTACTTTGCATTGACTTGTTAATAGTAAACAAATACCTAAATAAATAAGTTATATTTCATAATTAAGAAAGTTAAAAATCAAGTTATATACAGAAAAATATCCACAACACGTTTTTAGCAAAGACTGTTATGTAGAATACATATACAGTATCTACAAGTGAATAATAAAAAAGATGATAAGCAAACCAAATAAAAATCAGATGAAAAATGTGTACACTATTAACAAACAAGATATAAAAAATTGCCAATAAGAATGAGAAACAATACTTAATATTCTTATCCATCAGGGAATGGCAATTAAACCCATAAAGGACATCACTGCATTCATATCAGAATGGTTAAAATCAGTAAGAATGGAATGGTATTTCTAAGAAGATGGAACAACTTGGAATTCTCATATATTGCTGGTGGTATTGTAAATTAATAAATCCACTTTGGAAAACAAGTTGAAACTTTTTACAATTTGAACAAAGACTTATTATATGACCCAGTAAATCCACACCTAGAAGAGAAATAAATTCACTTCCACAAAAACATCTATACATAAATGTTCATAACAGCATTATTAACAAAGTCTGGAATCATTCCAAAAGCCCTTCAACTGGTGGATGAATAAACTATCATTTATCTAGACAATGGAATACCACTCAGTAATAAAAGTGAACTCTCAATTCACCCAACCACAAGGATAAATCTCAAAGTTATTATACTGAACAAAAGAAACCAAGCAGATATATGCCATATTTCTTAATATTTATATGACATTCTGGAAAATTTAGATCTAATCTATGCTGACAAGGTCTTGAATACTGTGGGGAAAGAATAACTGACTGAAATAGGACAAGAATATATTTTGTAGAGGTCATGGGAATATTCATTTCCTAAATTGTAGTGATAGCTCTCTCTCTCTCTCTCTCTCTCTCTCTCTCTGTGTATACATGCACACACATATATACACATACATATATGTTTATTTATATATGTTATATTTATATATATATATATATATATATATATATATATATATTATAAATAAATATATGCTCTGCCTATATATATGCTAATCAAACTGCACCAGTACAATGAATACATTTTATTATACCTCAATGAACTTGATAAAAACTAAAAAAATGTCAACTTAAAAATAAGAATGAGTGCTGGGGTTGTGGCTCAGAGGTAGAGCAGTTGCCTAGCATGCATGAGGCACTGGGTTTGATTCTCAGCACCACATATAAATAAATGAATAAAATAAAGGTCCATCAATAACTATAAAAGAAATATTAAACAAATAAGAATGAAAACATGATTATTACCATAGTTAATCAGAGATATATTCTACTAGTGGCCAATTGTGAGTCAACAAATCTTCATTTGTGGAAAGAAATGAATAACTGGACTACCATATCTATCTGTACTGCAAAGGCATGCTCTCATATTTCCCTAAAGAGCCACATCACATGATCAAATCAGCATAAGTTCAGTGTGGAATACTTCTTGTTCCTTCCGTAATCACTAGTTTGGTTCACAATACATATTCATCAAATGGTTCAACTTTATGATTTCTCACCTCTGACTGGCTTAATCATTATACACAGAATGGACAGCAGTAAGCATTTGACATTTGTTAAAGTTTGGATCTACAATGTCCCTCAAAGTTTGCATGTGTTGAAGGCTTGGTCCCCAGGGTATCAATATTTAGACGTGGGGCTGTCGGAAAGGTGATTGGATTTTGAGGGCTCTAATCTCATCAGTGGATGAATCCATATTCATTATGTTAGAGCTTTATTGGGAGGTGGTAGAAACTATAGGAACCAGGCCTAAAGGGAGGGAGTAGGTCACTAGGGGCATGCCATGGAAGCATATATTTTATCCCCAGCCCTTTCCATTCTCTTTTAGCTTCCTGATTTGCCATGAGGTGAGCAGCTTTTCTCTACCATGCCCTTCTGCTATGATGCTCCACCTCACCTCAGGCCCAAAGCAAAGGAGCCAGCTGACTATGAATTTGAAACTTCTGAAACCATGAAGAAAAATAAACATTTCCGCCTATAAATTATTTTTCTCATATATTTTGTCACAGCAATGAAAAACTGACTGACACACCAGTTAAGGTGAAGGGAACTTCTGAACCATGATATATGCCACATTTTTTATTAGCTAATTGATCAATTTTACCTTAGTAGAAATCATAGATATGTGTTTGACAACCCAGTTAGTAAATGAACACAGGACGAAAAACAGAGTTGTTGTAATGAATAAATATTTTAATAATTTTCAATGCTGTTTATTTTACTTCCCGCTTTTACTAATGGTTATTTTGACTTCACAAGTTGGGCACTTTTGTATAAAATAGAATCTATAGAAAGCATTTGCCAAATGTTTTAAGAGCCTTCTTGTATATTTTATTTTATGGTGCAAGCAAAAGCACAAATTTGAGGCTGCTTGTTGTACGATGAGCAAATATTATTTTCATGAAATTACTTAGAGAGTAAACTTTGGCCTTTTCTGTATAAGGGGGAAATGTCTAGAGCTACAGATTTTTTTTCTTAATTTCCTTTCCTTGGAGAGTAGTGGGGGAGGTCAGAGGTTGAAAATGCCCGAAGGCTACTTTGAAAAAGAAGTTTATTCTAACTGCCAGAAAGAGCCACCCATGCTTTCCTAATCAGAACTTCCCCTCCCAGTGGGGTTCAGATCCTTTTTTAAAAAAATCTTTCTCATGTATTTTATTTAATTAGTCTCACTATAAGCAATGTTCCTTGCCACTGTTAACATCCTTCTTTATTGGTATACTTTTTTTTGGTAAACAGTGGGTTTCTAAATCATAGTCACTCATATCAGAACTCCATATCATTCTGACTTGTTGGCTACTGGGGATTTTAATTTCATAGGCAAGCTTCAAAATATAGAAGAATCAGGGAAAGTCTTTCTGCAAATCAGGGAAAGATTTCCTCATGAAGGAAGAATACGAGAAATACATGGACACATTAAACAACAAAAATATCAGTTGTTAACACCAATATTCTGTGACTTCTTAAGATTTAAAACATTTACCCTACAATTTTAGATCTTAAAAATTTGGAATCTCATACTCTCCCAACTTGTCTAGGCAAATTGTGTTGTTTATGTGGGGTATATTAACATTTTATGTGTTATAAAAATGTGGCAAAGAACAGTATAAGTATACCAAACATGTTAGCATTAGGTGGATATTTCACCATGCGAAAGGAGTCTGCTTTAAATTTGGATCATTCACTGCCTACCTTGAAATACTGAATTTCCCCCAGCATACTTATAAGTTATAATATGAGCTTCAAAATGTTTTCTGCGTTAGTTTTTCAGGAACACAATCTCAAACAGATTGTATTAGTTTGCTACTGCTGCTATAACAAACATCTATTTAATGGCTTAAAATATTCAAATTTATACTTTTACAGTTTTGGAGGACAGAAATCTGAAATGAGTCTCAATGCACTAAAATCAGAATGTGAACAGGTCTTTGTTTCTTCTGTAGGTTTTTTTTTTTTTTTTTTTTTTTTTTTTTTGTGGAGGTGATCCAATTTCTCATCCAGATTCTGCAAACTACATATATCTTGTGGCTCCTTCCTTCACCTTCCATGTCAGCAATATAGAATTTTCAAATCTCTCTCTCTCCTCTGATTTATGTTTCTATCCTCAGATTGCTATGACACTCCTGCCTTCCTTTATAAGGATTTTTTTTGTACATTCAGTACACTGAAATAATCCAGGATAGTCTCTCTATCTCAGGAACCTCAACTTAATGATATCTGGAAGTCTCTTGTGCCATGTAATGTAAAACATTCACAGGTTCCAGGGATTAAGATGTAGTAATTTTTCTTTGGACATTATTCTGCCTTTCACAATGATATTATTTTCTGTCTTGTTAAAAAAAAGTGCCCTCTCACACACCTGTAATCCTAGCAGCTTATAAGGCTGAGGTAGGAGGATCATGAGTTCAAAGCCAGTCTCAGCAACTTAGCAAAGCTATAAGCAAATTAGTGAGACCCTGTCTGTAAATAAAATATAAAAAGGGCTGGGGATGTGGTTCAGTAGGTAAGTGCCCCTGGATTCAATCCCTAGTAACAAGAAAACAACAAAACAACAACAACAAAAACAACAACAACAAAAGCATGCTAATAAACTAATTTATAAAGCTCTATGTCTTTGAACACAGACCTGCAGTGTTGGAACAATTTGTAATATTTGTATATGAGCTAGGTTTAGAATAATGCCAATGTCAGAGGATTGAAGGCTGAAAACATTAAGCTCCATTAAATTAAACTTGAATAAGCTAAATCTAATTAGAATTTTGTGACAGAGCAAAATATATTACAATTATTCATGTATTTATTCTTTCAAGTTTTTAAAGGTACTTAGGTCCCATTCAATCTATGTGATATAGAAAAATGAATATCATGTAGATGATTCCCTTTTACACATTTTATTTGCCCAAATAAATTCCCTTGTTGAATGGGCTGTATTATGTACTCTTTAATAGCAAAGCATCTAAACAAATCTTTTAGCTATTTGGAGGTCACATAGGCTTTAAGAAGCTGTTCTGTCATTATAGAGACATAAAACTTAACAGCCCATGAATGCTGCCCGAGTTTAACACCAAAGGCTAAATAGGATAAAACAATACATTAATTACAGCCTATTATGATCAGCAGTTGATTAGGGGAATTGTGGTTACATGGAAACTTCAAAATATATTAACAAATAAAACACTTTCATCACAGTAACAGCAGAAAATTTTTTAAAATAAAAATTCTTCTTGTATCGCCTTAACAACTTAATCTGTGTTTATAGTTGCTTGTTTCCTGTTTCCATGTGTATACATACCTTGTTTTGACAGGTATGTCATCACAATATAGATACAAATTTTCATTTACTTTTTTCACAATTAACTATGCTAATAGTTATAATTTTCATTTTAATGACTATAGTATATTCTAGAGTATATATGTGGAATGACATTCTTGATTCTATGATTTATTTTCATATTGGTTTCATTTTTTCACAATTATACATACTGCGGCAATGAAATTTTTGTGTCCTGTTTTTCATTGATAATAAGGACACTATTTTCTTGGAATGATTTTTGAAAAGTATGTATAGTCACATGGAAATTTGAAACAAATAATGGAAGGATTTGCACCATGTTCATTCTTACAGAAAGCTCTCCTAAAGATAAGAAAAAAATATTTTTAAAAAATGCCAATAGCTTTTACAATATTTTTACATTAGATAACTTTATTTATTTTTATATGGTGCTCAGGAATGAACCCAGTGCCTCACACAAAGTAGGTAAGCTCTCTACCACTAAGCCAAAACTCCAGTCCCCAATAGCATTTTTCTATGAACCTTCCTCACATGCCTGAAATCATTTTCTTAAGAACATAGATAAGAGTAAAGAATATGCTGAATGAGTACATAGGTTTAACTATGCACATATTATTGTTGATTATATAAAAAAAGATTATACATAGAAGTTTGGGGAGGATAAAAAGGCATAGTAATTTTAAAAAACCATTGCTGCATGTCAATGGAGCAAATTATGAAATTGTACACACAACTCATATATAGCTTATATCAAACTGCATGATAAATAGTTAATTGAATAATTATTGTTCCCTTCATAAGCATTAATTTCTAAAACTAGGATATTGAAATTCTACTTCTTTATCTTGTACACGCAAAAAAATCTGAGTGTAATATAAAATATAAAATAGAATTTTCATAAACATTTATATATGTATGTATGTGTGTGTGTGTGTGTGTGTGTGTGTGTGTGTGTGTAATATACCTTAAGGCAAGAAGTAGATTTCTTCATTTCACATGATGGAAGGAAGGAGATTTCTAATGCATTGTTTTGCTGCTTGTCATTTCTCTCTTTTTTTTTTAAAGAGAGAAGGGGGAACAGAGAGAGAGAGAGAGAGAGAGAGAGAGAGAGAGAGAGAGAGAGAGAGAGAGAATTTTTTAATATTTATTTTTCAGTTTTCGGTGGACACAACAACTTTATTTTATTTTTATGTGGTGCTGAGGATCGAGCCCAGTGCCCCGCGCATGCCAGGCGAGCACACTACCACTTGAGCCACATCCCCAGCCCTTCATTTTTCTCTTAATTCAAATATACAAGGAGAAAAGACTATGTTATAACTGGCAATAAAATACTTAACAAAAGAAGTGGGCCATATGTTAATGGTAACAAGAGATGGGAGGAAGCTATAATAAATTGAGATATATTATTGCTTTAATTTATTTGCATTATGTAGCTATCCAGTGTTTTAAGGAATTGGCAATCAGATCTAATTCGACTTTTAAGTAGGAAATATGACCGATATGTACCAAGCATAAAATCGTAAATGTGCCTTCTCAATTGTGTGATAGAGGTCACAATTCAAATTAATGAGAAGGCTGATTAGCTTCTCTTATAGAAAGAGCATATCTTTCAGTGGATTAACTCTCCCTAAACACAATGAGTTGATCCACCAGAGAATTCGTGATGCAGCAACATTTAGATAATATAAGAGAATTCTGATTCATTTGAAATTTAAAATGCACTAGTTGAAGATTACATATCACTGAAATAAAGGAAGAAAACCTGAATAACTGCTAACAGCTATTGAAACAATAATTATAATCAATTTCCTGAAAGAAAATTCCTTAGGATATAAAGAACAACTAATACTTTGTAACACTAAACAAAATATACCAAGAGGCATGATTAGTCCCTATAAAAAATGCTAAACTTTGTTTGAAAAGTTAATTTATTATTGATGTTAATGTTTAGCTCTATACAAAGTATTATTTCACTTGTATCTTCAAACTTTCATTCATTTCATTCATTCTGAACACTTATTAAATACCAGATACTTTGAACATATTAGTAAGCAGACAAACATATAATCCATGTTCTCTGGAGCTTCTATTCTAATATATATCATCTTTCTATCATGTATATATTTTCTGTTACAAAACACCAAAAGACCCATTATTAATGCTAAAATAGTTTTTTTTAAATGACAAAGAGATACAGTTGTCAAATATAGAACCATTTTTAGAATTAAACTGAAGAGTATAATAGCAATATGTTTCAGTGAATATCAGATAGGAAAGAACACACATAAACAAGAAATGTGAGAGCTGACACCAACTTTGCTTTGGAAATATTAGCAGAGGTCTGATATGCAATTCACCCTTTTGTTTTGAGAGGGATCAATGTGAAACCAGAGGTTTTGCATACTCATTTGCTGATGGGCCCTTTTTAATCTATGATTTCTCCATACAATAGCACTAGTCACCCTGGAGAAAGGCAGTAGGTGAGAAAAATTAACTAAAATTCATTTTATTCTCATGCTCTTGGATTTACAAACTATCCTTGGTGATGTTGCTCCAAGGGGTGGGGGTGGGGAACACTCTACCAATCATATCTTTTTTTTTAATGCTAGTGTATTTTTTAAAAATATTCTTTTAGTTGTAGATGGACATAGTATCCTTATTGAATTTATTTATTTTTATGTGGTCCTGAGGATCAAACTCAGGGTTTCACACATGTGAGGTAGGTGCTCTACCACTGAGCCACAAAGCCAGCCCACTATTTATTATTTATACCTTTGGTTTTTTAATTTATTTTTATGTGGTGATGAGGATCAAACCCAGTTCCTCACACATGCTAGGCAAGTGCTCTACCACTAAGCTGCTACCCCAGCCCTACCAATCATATCTTACATCAGGTTTCTAATGAGAAAGACAAATTTGGTTGTCTTTGAATCACAGAAATGTATAATTGTCCTCTCAAACTGCTATTTCAAGGACTAGACAGCAGTGAGAAAATTATCTTCAGGGATTGAAACCTGTAGCCAGATAAAATGGGCTACTTTAAGTGACCAAATACACTTTGACAGAAGCAGTTGATCTTGATATGTTGGGCTTTTAGAAGCAAAGACTACTTTGTCTATAGACTACACTGGAAGTGAATCACTTTTAATATATGGTCAATGCATTTTCTCATAGCCAATGCATTCCAAAATACTTTAAATTTCCCAAACTGCTGATATAGTAGTAAATGCAACACTGGTTTTTATTGTACTCTTTATTTTCAGTAGTAAAATTCAACCTAGGGGTTCTCTAACACCGAGGTACTTTTTTTTTTTAAATTTTGAGACAGGATCTTGCTAAGTTGCCAAGGTTAGCTTCAAACCTGTGATCCTCCTGCTTTACCTTCTGAGTAGCTGGGATTATAGGTATGTTCCACTGTTCATGACTGTTATTGTGCCATATTTAAAGATATAGCTTGTTGTAATTCAGCTTATACATGCTGAGACATAATTAAATAATTATTCAAAATATTGTAGTTAATTCTAGAAGATGATTAATAATCTTCCCAAGTGTCATGCAGAAAACATCACAGAGTTTCTACCAAGGAACAATAACAGCCTCTATAGGGGATTTTCCACTATCACTGTTTTAGTCAGCTTTTCTACTGACAAAATTTCTGAATGGAACAGTTTTACAGGAGGAAAAGTTTATTTTGAGGGTCAAAATTTCAGAGGTCTAAATCCATAGACAGTGGGCTCCATTCCTCAGGGCTCAATATAAGCCAGGATAGATACCATGACAGAAGAATTTAAAGGAGGAAATCAGCTCAGGATATGGAACCAGGAAGCAGAGAAAAATAATTCCTCTAACCAGGGACAAAATATAAAACCTGAAAGGCACTCTCCCAAGTGATCCACATCCTCCTGCCACATCCTGTCTGCCTACAGTGACCACCCAGTTAATCCAGAATAAAGCGGTTAATGCACTGATTAATTAAGGCTCTCATAACCCAATCATTTTACCTCTAAGCTTTCTTGCATTTTCTCACACGTGAACTTTGGGGGAGACAGCTCATATCTAAACCATAACAATAAACTTTGACATTTTCCTGTACATCAAAAAAATAATCCCATTGTTTATCAATTACCACATCAAACTCCATTTGCTTTTGAGTATTTAGTCTTGAAAACCCATCATTAACATGGTCCTTTCTTATCCAAGTAAATACTCACTGAAAATGTTATTTGTTGGCAGAATCCTCAGAATTTATAATATGTGGATTTGAATTTTTGCCCATAAACCTTTGAGCTATTTACTTTGTTTTTTTTTTTCAAAAACTAAATGTAAATTATAAATTATATCTATTTGGCTGAGGAAATGATGTTCATTATTCTTGACCTAAATATCCAATTCAGACTGTTGTGGAAACCTTTCTCTAGATTTCTCTAGTGAACGAATGGCAAGTGGTTCATCTATTGATGGATATATTATTATATATGTTTTTTAAGAGATTAGTGGTCCATATTAAGCTTATTGGTCTCTGAAGACTTAAAACTCAATTAGCACATAGCTTCCTTTCAGATAGCATGTTAGTCAATATTCATTGCCCTGACCAAATATCTGACATAAACAAGTTAAAGGAGGAAATTTTGGCTCACATTATAGAGGTTTCCATACATGACCAGCCAACTCCATTACTCTGGGCCTGAGGTGAGGCAGAAAGGCAAGGCAGAGAAAAGCTGGACATGGAACCAGGAAGATTCCTGGTTCCATGTCCTACATAGTAGAAGGGAATGACAGAGAAAAGCTGCTTGGCTCATGGTAGCCAGAGAGAAAAAGAAGGGGAAGAGAGGAGAGGAGGAAGAAGTGAAGGAAGAGGAGAGGGGAGGGGGAGAGAAGAGGAGATGGGAGAGGAAAGGAGAAGAGAGGTAGGGAGAGGAGAGGTGGGGAGAGGAGAGGGGAGAAAAGGGGAGGGGATAGGAGGGGGGGAGGAGAGGGTATGTAGCCTGGGGACAATATATATTTCCCAAGGGCAAATCCAGAGACCTACTTCCTCTAGCCACACCCCATCTGCCTACAGTAACCAATAGTATTCCATATAAATTATTCACTCATCAAATAGATTAATCCATTGGTGCACTAATAATTAATATTATTGCCTGAAAACCACACCTCTGAACCTTCTGTAGTGGGGATCATGCTTTCAAAACATGAACTTTTTAAGGATATTTCTGGATCCAAACCATAACAGATATATTTTCATTATTTGAGACAAGACATCACAGATCTCCTGAAAGACTGAAAAATTTTGATATTGCATATCTTATAATATGTAGAAGAAATACATTTTGATTTACATACTGTAAGTTAGTTGAATAATATATGTTCACTTCTTCTGATTAAACTTCTTTATTCTTTCATTTCAATGAAGAATAATTGGGCTCTTTTTTATCTTCCTGTAAAGTTCCAAAATACATGGTGAATAATATTAGCGATTTATAAATCAATCATCTTCAGTCCCATTCATCATTATTACCTATTTCCTCACTGTCTGTCCCTGCTCTTGGAAATTCTGTATGTTTCCAATTCCTTGGTGTGGTAGAGGTTTTTATTTGACTAGCTATTAAGAGAGTATATCTATACTACCTTCTTTGACAAAAGAAACTATGTCAGGCGAGGAAAAATGCCTTCTCCAAAACCATTGCGTTTTTTTTTTTAATTTATTCATTTTATTTTTATGTGGTGTAGAGGATCGAACCCAGGGCCCCACACATCCCAGGTGAGTGCGCTACCACTTGAGCCACATCCCCAGCCCCATTGTGTTGGTTTTTACAGAACACCCACACTAGTGTTTTAACAGACAACTTAAAAGGAGATTAAGTAAACATGCATTTTTTTGCTTTACTATAACAATTTTTAAATTGTTATAGTAGAGCAAAAATGCATAATTTTTAAAGATTATTTGTAAAGTATTAACACTGAAGTTTTCCTGTAAAATCTAACAGAGAAATTGTAGTTTAGGTCCATGTCATCATAATTAGTACCTGGGGGCCCACACTTGTTTTTCTCAACTCGTAGCTGATTTCTCTAATTGGTATCAGAAGAGTTATACTTAAATAATTCTCTTCTCAGTTGAGGTAAAATATTTCAAAAATTCTACTCTTCATCTTTCTAGGAAATCAGTTCTCCTTCACCACTTTTCCATGACAGTCAATGACACCTTATTTTTTTCTTTTGTCCTATTACCAAACTACAGAACCCTTTCACAATCTTTTCTTTTCACCTTCATCCTCTGCATTTCTTTGACCCCTTGGCATTCTTTCTAATGCATACCATTTATATTTGTCTCTGCTACCTCCCTAGTCTGGAATACTTATCACCCCATATTTGGACAACTAACAGCAAATGCACCTGGGCTTTAGATATTCTCAATTTCCTTTTGTTCCAATTCATGTTAGATTTTACTGCCAGAACAAATTTCATAAAATATAAATCTTACTAATATGCCTTTTATTTAAAACATCTAAAGGTTCATCATTGGCTTATTTGGTGTAGATCAAATTCTATGGCATCTAAATTATTTCAGCTTCCTTAGGCTGCTGTCCAAAATCTTGGATATTCTGGCCTGACCTTCCCTATTTCCTCTCATCCTCATGCTGTTAAAAGGGACCCAGTGGGGCAGTTGGATATTTCTTCACTCTCCACTGAACACCATAATCATTCCTAGTTCCAAGTTTCTGTTGATTTTTCTAGTTGTGTCTCCTAGTAGATAGTGATCCTAAAAGTATCATCAAATATCAGAATTATTAAAAATATAATCTATATCAGAATTATCTGAGATTCTTATAAATCATGCAGATTCTTGAGTTCTCAGGAATCACATAAAATGTATATTTTTACAAGCTTCCCATATTTTTCTGGTATAGGCTAAATTATGAGCTCCCTAAGGTCAAGGGAATGTGGAATTCTACCCCTAGTCTCCTCTACCTGTGTCATTGTGCCTGGCACACATTATAGGGTGAATATTAAAAATTGATAAAATTTACATTGGTCCTAAATAAACAGAAGAATTTTCCAATTCCAGGTTTCATGGGCTATTAGCTCATTGTTAGAGCACCTGCCTAACATGCACAGGGCCCAGTGTTGAGTTCCCAGCACTGAGAAAACAAACAAGAAACCAAATTCCAGAGCATGCGGATGAAATTGTCTGTCCTTCTTTTTATTTCCAAGATGCCCTAGACTTTGGCCAGGATAAGGTGTATATCTTTCAGTCCAGGTTCTATCTTCATAATTAGAAAACTTTATAGCAGCCAATACATAAACTCAATTTTAGGTAGAATAACTGTCCAGCAGGTAAGGAGTATAGCTGCTGTTACAAGCTCTTTCTATGTCACTACCAACAAAGAAGTCAGGAAGTGAAGGTTGGTAGTAGACTCACAACTAAGTAAATATGTTCTCATTGACAACAATATTAAGCCTAGAAAGTTGTCAAATTCAAAGCTAGAATGGAAAACTTGATAGGCTGGTGAAGTAGCATGGCATTAGAGTTTTTAGTCAGAAAAAATAAAACAGACATTGAACAAAATAAACTGTCTTCTTCCTATAGCTACTCACTCAACAATGGAAATTCTCTGGTTGATTTCAAAACCTGGTGATGGGAGCACCATGGAGGATGAAAGTGAAAACTAAGAATGAAAAGAATATCCTTGTGGAAATTTTTTGAGAAAACACTGAAATCCTGTATCCTTTCTAAAAAAAAAAAAAATAAGCACTAGGTTTTTAAAAGTAATGCATGCACATGATGAAAATAATTGTACATAAACTTATATCGTTAAAATGATTCTCCCTCCCATACCATTTTCATTTTGTATGAAGGTTCAGATTCTTATATAGTTATTTTTAAAATATTTTTAGTTGTAGATAGACACAATATGTTTTTATTTGTTTTATTGTTTATTGTTTATTTATATGTGGTGCTGAGGACTGAACCCAGTGCCTTACAAGTACTAGGCAAGCACGCTATCACTGAGCCATAACCCCAGCCCCACATAGTTGGTTCTTATAACTTACTATATTATGAATCTTTACTACAAAAATTAATTTACAACTCTTGAATTTTAACTATGTTCAGATAAAATATTAGTCTTAGTTCTCACAGCAATCTCATTTTTTCCAATAAAAATTGAAATTCAGACATAATGTATTTCCCAATTTTTTTAACCCAGAAGACACAGAAATTGATAATATTAATATTGCACTGTTTATGGCAAAAGGCTCTGTCTGCCTTAAGATTAAGGGGAAATAGTAACTTGACACTCTTAAACCTTTCACAGAGCATCTCTGTGCTTTGGCAATACTAATTGAAAATCTTTGTAACTTGGCCAAAGTGCCATAGCTAGCTCTTGAAAATGTAATGCTATGTGTAAACAGTGATATTTCTCTGTGCCACTAAGCATTATAACATAATTTTTTTTTTACTTATCTTCCTAAATGATCTTCCTTCAGAAAAAAGGATATGGCATAAAAATGGATTTTGTACAAGTTATAGTAGTTTCATGTAAGATTTTGAAGTAGAAGTTATCATCCTGAGTCTTAAAATTTTGAAATATAGCCCATTACAAACAAGTTTTATCATCATATACCTTCCAATGTCATGACAGTAAATTGTTAAATCATCTGATTTCATTTTCAAAACGTGTAAATGTTCCAAGTATTTCTCTAATGAAAGCATTTACCTTGCCTTTGGTTTAATAAATAAATAAATATAAGAAAAATATCCCACTAACATAAGTTTTGATATATAAAAGTAGAACATTTAAACTACTTTATTTCATTATTGATCCAGAATGCAGCAATCATAATATAATTCATATAATCACCAACACTAGTTGATGTTTTTAGAATTCAATTAATTTCAAAATATTATTTGAAATATAAAGGACCCTTCTAAGTTATACCTTTATATACCACGTAATTCTGAGAATACCTTCCTAGGTTTTTTTTTATACCTTTATTTTATTTATTTATTTTTACATGGTGCTGAGTATTGAACCCAGGGTCTTGCATGTGCAAGGCGAGGGCTCTACCACTGAGCCAAAACCCCAGCCCCCTTCCTGTTTTTTTTTTTTTTTTTAAATGCTCTTTCATCTCACTCTAGCACCCTTCAACAAATGATTCCTTCATTTCTGATTAGTAAAAAATCAAATTAATACATGGACCAAACTATTAAAAGAAAACAACTGCTTATCTTATATGTTGATAAATGGAATTTAAAATGTACAGTTTCATTAAATGCTGCTCCAAAACTAAAAGTATTTTTTAAATCTCAAGGAATATGTAGTTAAATCATACATTTCAACTGGTTATAAGGAACCTCCCAATTTATATAGAAATTACATATACACTGTATATTAGTGTTATACTTCATACATTTCAATGTTTCTTAATTTTTTTCTTCTCATATACAAGCCCCCATTAAAAACACATCTTTCCATGTTCCATTTTCTAAGGTATTCATAAAGTATATATTACTAAGATAAGAGCAAGCTTTACATAGAGCCTCTGGAAGAATAATGTCGTATAACCTATTTTAATATATATCAGGGTTCCTCAGCATTGCTACTGCTGACATTTGAAGTCAGATGATTCCTGCCTTCAGGGGTGTTTCCCATTGTTTTAGTCAGCTTTTGCGGTTGTGTCTAAAGAACCTTACCAGAACAATTGTAAAGGAGGAAAGATTCATTTAGGGGCTCACAGTTCAGAGGCCTCAATCCATAGAGAGCAGGCTCCATTCCTTGGGGCTCAAGATGAGGCAGAACATCATGGCAGAAGAGTGTGGCAGAGGGAAGCAGCTCACAAGATGATCAGAAAGCAGAGAGAGAGAGACTCTACTCTCCAGATATAAAATATATACCTCATAGCCACACCCCCGATGAACTTCTTTCTTCAGCCACATCCCACCTACCTCCAGTTACCACTCTGTTAATCCCACCAGGGATTAATTCACTGATTAGGTTAAAGCTATAACCCAATCATTTCTCCTTCAAACCTTCTTACATTTTCTCACATGTGAGCTTTTGAAGAAGATTACATCAAAACCATAACACCTGTAGAGTGTTTGGTGGAATTTATGATGTCTACCCAGCATCTATCCACTACAAGATGCTAGCAACTGTCTGCAGGTTATGAGAAACAAAATTCTCTCCAGATATAGCCAATTGTCTCCCATGGGAAAAATTGTCTCTGGGTTATGAGCTCCAGAATGGTGTTTGAGACAAGACCTGAGTCTTTTTCTACATCCTTAGCTAATAGAGAAAGAAGATGAATAGATTCAAGTTTTACACAGACAGGGCTAGGGTTTTGGCTCAAGCAGTAGCGCATTCGCCTGGCATGCATGCGGCCCGGGTTCGATCCTCAGCACCACATACAAACAAAGATGTTATGTCCGACGAAAACTAAAAAATAAATATTAAAAAAAATTCTCTCTCTCTCTCTCTCTCTCTCTCTCTCTCTCTCTCTCTCTCTTTAAAAAAGTTTTATACAGACTGTTCCAAGACTGCGAAAAATTTAAGGTAAGCATGAGAAAGAATAATAATTCAAATGGCGGAATTTTGTCTTAGTTGATATAGGAAAAGTAAATCAAAACAGAAACTTTTGGGCCTGTGGTTATAGCTCAGTGGTAGAGTGCTTGCCTTGCACTTGTGAAGCACTGGGTTCAATCCTCAGCACCACATAAAAATAAATAAAATAAATAAAGATATTGTGTTCATCTGAAAAGAATCTTTAAAAAAAACAGGATATTTCAACACTGAGTAGATTTTCAAATCATTTTTCTGTGAAGACTTTAAAATACTATTGGACATAGTTTGTAAGGTCATCTGCATATAGACATGTACCTATGTCATAATGATTGTATCAGTGTGTGTGTGTGTGTGTGTGTGTGTGTGTGTGTGTGTGTAGTAGGATTGGTAACCAAAGGGAAAAGGGGCCAGGAGAAAAGATGGAACTAGGGAAATCAGATGACAAATAAAAGTCAGGACAGCAATGAGGTAGAAAGCAAGGGAAGCAAGCAGAAATCAAATATAATAAACCATTTACTAACACAGAAAGAGCCATCAAACAGTGTTTCACAAGAAACTGAGAAAATGAAGCAAAGCAGGTGGCAACATACATGCATGACCCCAACAAGTGAGGGGCACCCACACTGAGACAGCTTGAAATTGCCTCTGTTCCTGTCAACTTACTCATTTGCCCTCTTTGAGGAAGGAGTCATCTCTGTAGTAAAGTTGCCCTAGAAACCTGCATATGGGTACCATAGGATCAGACACACTTGCTTGGCAAAGACATTTCTGTGATACTGTATCTAGCAACAAATAGCAAGTTAATAGAATGTGTCTGCTCTGACATGTCTCGTTTCCATCTCATTGTTGAACTGATGGCTGCTGTTTTTCAATAGGGAATAAAGGCATATGTTCAGTCTAGAAATGTGATTGATTGTGTTTGTATCTGCTTTCTCATCTTTCAAGTGAATTTTAAAACCTTACATAATAAAACCCAGAAGACCTCTTTGATATACTTAGACTTTGATAAATACATTTAGAGATTGTTGTAAGTCATGTTTTTCATTTATGTATTTTTCATGTTTTATGACCTGCATAGCACATTTTACCATCCAATATTATTTTTCCATGCTTATTGTATATGCACAGGGATATGAGTTACATGACTTCTAGGCCTTCGTAGTCTTGTTCACTGCTGTCTCATCCATACTTGGACCAGTGTCTGGCACACAACAGTAAATGTTTCTTGGATAAATGAATGAATGGGATATAAATGATTGGAAGACATGTTCCTGCTCAAGAAACAAATCACTTCGAATATTTTGACCCCAAATTATTGTATCTGTGGAGGAAAAGCACACAATCTGCTTATATTATCAAACTCCTTGGTGCTTTGGAGGTGTCAGGGACACAGTCAACAGAAGCTCTGTGGATTTCTCAGTGAAGCACACGTGAGGAAATTACTCTGGACTATTTTCCATTTTGATACCAAACACTCAACACTTGATCCCAGCGTGAGAATAAGAAACTTTAGAGTTTTTAGGATAAATTGAGACCATGGAGCAAAATAAGTAATGTGGAATTATGGTTTTACCTGCCCTCCACACAATTAAATCTTGACCTCTAGCTGTATCTAAATAGGAAATCAAAACCTTTGAATTTAGTTATTGCCATGGATTCCTACTGATACCAAATAAAATACATGACATTAACACCTCTTGCAGAAGAAATCATTGCTCTAATTAGATCCCAGGAGTAATTACTTGCAACAATGAAGGGAGAATTATAGAAGTTATGCCATATGTATGACTAGCCAATAGATAAATAAACACTAACTATTCAGTATCCATCCCCACACCAGCATCTGCACAGTCAATATCAACATATGAGAATCTGTGGTATGCCATTCAGTTAAAGTCAGGTAAAAGCAAAGTGAATGGGTTGCCAAAGTGAAAAATTATCTCAAAAACATTGGTAATTTGAAGAAGAAATTCACAGCTGGTTAAGGCAAGCTGTGAAAATTGTGTTGCCTGGAAAAAAAAGGAGAGCTGGTACAGACTTTGAAATAGCTCCTCATCACTAAGGAACTCACAAGATGCAAGATTTATCATAGCTTTTTGAAAATTATGCTATTTGAGGGACATGCTACTCTAGTTTGCTCAGTTTCACTTTTATGCATAGGCTTTACTTGTAATAAATGAATACAGTAGCTCTTTCTCTTACTAGACAAGCATTTTAGGAAAGTTCTCTGAATTGCCAGAATGTAGGCCATTTCTTGTTATAAACAAAGAAATATATTAAACTTTAACTACAAGGAATAATGAGGATATAAAAATTTAAGGTCTCTTCAGAATTTAAGATATCTTAATAACAAAGTAAAAGGACATCAACGAAAAGTATGCACATTCTCATTCTTAGAAAGAAAATGAATCTAATGTTCATTCTAATATCTAGAGAGGTAGACAATTACAAATAGAAAATCTGCATAAATATATTTATTCCTAGTTACTAGTTACTCTGTTTCTTAGAGGAACATGATTACAAAGTGGTCTAGACATCCTTTCTTGACTAACAAAAACAGACATAGCTATACAGAGTAGTCTTTGAACTATTTTTTCCCATCCTCTACCCTATAATTTCAAGTGTTTTGATACTCCAACATGGATTCTCCATTAATAGTTTAGCAGTGTGGTTCTTGTCTCTGCACCAACACATTATTAGATTTCACAATGAGAGGAACAATACCTTAGTCATAAAGAGTAGAGTAAAATAAATAACAATTTTCCAAGATGAAAGAGCAACCTAGATACTGTAATGCAGTGCTCAAGTGTTTTAGAATAAGCTATGCTTAAATTTTGACTTCCTTTTGTAAGTAGTCACCTCTCATTTAAACATATAAGAATGATCAGTGGCAAAGCAAGAACAGATTGAATTATAAAACCATGATTCAGCAAAGAAATTCAAACTACAAATTCAGCTTTTTATTCTTCATTTTTTTTCCACTCATGTTTAAATGTAATTCAAGGGCAGAAAAATGTCATATTATTTCTACAATTGTCAAATATTCATGAATGTAGAAATCATTGTATTTTGCCATGAGAGTGAGGTGAGTTTTGTTTGTTTTCTTTTGTTTTTAACTTTTAGAGGTAGTTGTACAAACCCAGTTGATGTGGAATAAGTATGTTATGGTGAAAAACCTTTGGAAAAACAGATGAACTTAATGTTGCTCTTAGCTGCCCCTTGGATATTTTTTTCCTTGAAATCTCTTCTTATCTTTCTTAATTTCCTTCAGTAATGATGGGACCAATTTAAAGCCAAGTTTTCTTATCTCCAAAGGCATGATATATGTCTTCATATTGATAAGTAATTATTCTACCATTTTCCTAAGTTATGTGGTACTAATGCTCTCCTAATAGTGTTCATGAAGTCTTTATTCACAGAAATGACCCTTCATGCTGAGCACAGAGGCCCATACCTATAATCCCAATTATTTGGGAGGCTGAGGCAGAAGATGGCAAGGGTAATCTGGGAAATTTAGTAGGACTCTGTCTCAAAATAAAAAATAAAAGGGCTGGAGATGTGGATAACTGGTAAAGCTTCCATGGGTTCAGTCCCTAGTAACAAAAACCAAGCAAGCAAACAGAAATAACCCTTCACTAATGGTCCAATAGGTGTCTCAGTGTTTTTGTTTTTTTCCCCCCCAAGAAGACCAAGCAAGGCAACAGGCCATACACATTTATTTCTTCAAACAAAATACTAAGAGAGAAATTTCATATAAAGCCTCTTGAGATAAAGTATAATATAATGGACTATCTTCCTTTGAAAGTGAAAATGCTTCTGCAGATGCTTCCCATAGAAAGGAGAGATTGTACCATGTGTTTGTCACATCTGTGTCAAGGGCAGTAGCTCTAAAGATATTCAAAAATTATTGAAAACAAAAAAGGGTTTTATTTGGTTCCCCGTTGTGAAATTTCATAATACCAAGCATGACTTAAGAGTTTTCAGTCACAACTATCATCAGTACCTGATGTTATTCTAACTCATCAAGAGAATGAGGATCTTTCTGCTCTGAGCACAAAGAGACAATATGTAGAATGAATTGTGGTAGGCTTGAGGTCACACAGTGCTTGAGTCAAGAACTTACTGTGTTACCCTGACAAAGTTGTAAAATCATAACATGAGAAGGTTAGGAGGTTATATCACTTCATTTCTCTAGTTTACAGATGAGGAAGTTGAAACTGATAATGGGTTTAAAGCCTAGAAGACAGTCAGAAATAGAAAGCAAGTTTCATTCTTGTGAGACAAATGCCCTTTCTACAGATCATGTTCTTTCTTTGAGTCTTAAAATCCTTTCTGTAAATTCAGGCTAAAGATACCAGCTTTGTACTTTTCATAAAGATATTATAAGCATCAAATGAGATAATCCATATGAAATACCTTGGAGCAAATACTTAAGTCTCTTTGTGTTTTATGTTAAACTACATCCAAATGTGGAGACAGTATTACATCATGCATCATGCCTCACATTCTAATATTTTGTTTCTCTGTGTGTTTTATAGTAATATATTTATTTTTCCCATCTCCATAATTCCTGGACTGATCTGTTTGTCATTTACTGATTTAGTTTATTTTATCAACAATGAACAAACTTTTTGAAGTCAGAGTGAAATAAAATAGGGATTTCTATTCCAAGGACACTTTTTACACATCCATTAGAGAATGCAATTAAAGGAACATAAAAAATTCTGCTAAATAGCCAAAAATGAAGGCTTCACCAAAGTGGTAATGTAGTACTTCTTCCAATCACAGTTTTGCATCATTTTTTTACATTAATCATTTTGTTCAAAAAATACTTTATTTTACTTTTTACTATTTCTCAGGAAATTCAATTATAAGAAATGAAGTATTTATTCTCCAAAATGACAGTTGATTAAACTGTCTGTGAGAATTAGATAGTACAATGAAAATAGAGAATCACATAATTGTAGTTGTTACCTACCTAGATGCAAAGATCTGTTGGTGTTGGAAAATATGGAGAGAGAATGACAGGATTCTTTTTCCAATGATAAATGTATGGGTAGAGATATTTTTAAGACTCTGGTTGAAGAAATGCTAATGAAAAGTTTTAACAGTTATTTATTTATTTAATATTAATTCATTTATTGTGGTACCAGGGATCGAACCTCTGGCCTCACACATGCTAGCCAAGTGATCTACCACTTATCTATATCCCCAACCCTTTAATAATTTTATAAAGGTAGCTAAAAGGCATCCATGCAATGTTAAACTGGCCATATACTGAAAAGCATAATCTTAGTGTATAAAATATCAACCACTCCTCCACATATCCATCCATCCACCCAAATATTCATCCATTTAATAAATAGTCTTCTGTGTATTCTGTCAATTAGTAAAAAAAAAAATTATGAGTAACAATGAAGTCAGAAATAAGGAAATAATGAAAATAAGGAGAAGAAAGACTGCTAATATGAATAACAGCTACAATTTCTGTAGACATTTGCAGAGATTATCTGAGACAAGAGCACCTGGGCAGAAGGATCAGCAACTTCAAAGCCCCTGAAGCAGGGCATGTGTGGGGTGTTCAAGGAAACCAGAATACTGGAGTGAAGTAGATAAAAAAATAGTAGGTGATAATGATGCCACTCCAGAGGATTTGGAGTCCATGTTGCCTAAAGATGAAGAATGAACACTGACAGAACAGCTAAGGCAAACCTAGCAAGCAAGTTTCATTTAAGAAAGTTATAGAATCAGATTTCTCTGAAAGCAAGGGGGCCTCAGAGCTGGGTGTCCATGGGAAGGGACAAAGTTTGTTTTTTTCTTATAGTCCTCAGAACTCCCCCCTTTTTTTTATTAAGCATTGTCTTCCCTTTCCTCCCCATATCAGTGCCTAGGAACACCAATACGGAGGTTAGTTGTTAGCAACCCTTTGTTCTCTCTTTGATAACTGGTCTTTACCCTCTGGACCCCAACTATTTATTACCTACACTGACCACCTAACTTCTACCCTTGTCTCAAATGAGACCACAGGGTTTAGGGATTGGGAAGATGTTTGGGGGTACATCTGATCCCAAATAAATTGTGGTCTTTACTCAGAATGTGTTGAAAAGCCATAAACAATTTTGAAGACATAATATGATCTAACATATGTCTTAATAGGATCAGTCTGGCTGTTCTTCTGAGAACAGATTGAAGAGGAACAAGGTCCAAAGCAGGGACACCAGTTAGCAGGTTACAGAGCTCTTGAAGGTAAGATGCAATGGAAATATCTGAGATAAGTGGACATAGAAATTTGGCTCACTGTTAGAGGTTCCAGTATATGACTGGATGGATCTACTACTTTTAGGCCTCTAGTAGGGTGGCAGCACTTCATAGCAGAAACATGCCATGGAACAAACTATTCACCTCATGGTCAGGATGCAAACAGAGAAAAGACCAAGACACTCCAATCCTCTTCCCTCTGAAGGCTCACCTACTAGTAGGTCCCACCTCTTAAAGACAAACATTCAAATAACCCTAAGCAGAGGACTAAAAGTTTAAAAGATGCACCTTTGGGGAGGTATTTAACATACAAACTATAGTAATGAAAATATTTTACTGTATATGTATATTTGTGGTGCTGGCAAGCAAAGATGGGCTTTGTATTATAGGCAAATATTCTACTACTGAGCCACACCCATTTGGTATTTAAAATTTTAAAGAGAGAACAAACAGAAACACAAATAATATAGTATTATTTCAGTCTTAATGTAAAAAACACAGACATCATAAGCATCTCTCAAGCTCAAACTAAAGGAATTAGACATTAGCATGTGAGTTTATATTCTTCAGGCAGTAGCAGGAAGGGGAACAACTAACCAGATTGACCTTTACCCAAAGGAACTCACTTACTGTTTATTTTTAGAACATGAATGAGGGAATTTATTCTACAAATATCCTAATATGTATAAAAATTTCTAAGAGAAGTTATTCTCCTGGTGTTTTATTCCTCTTTACACTATTAGTTTAAATTTACATTTTTCAGTAATAAAATATTGAAATATGTGACCTGAGACCCCACAGTATAACTGAAATGAAGCTGTGAGTGAATTTTAAGAAGTAAAGATTTCTAGAAAATAATGCAAATGAGAAAACATGTGCAGTAATGTTCATATACAGATGTTTTTTCAGGCTAAAATCAGATCTATTGCCAAAAAGTCACAGGTGTACACGGCATGCAATAATGAGAAAATATAAAGTGAAGAGATTTACATTCCATATATTTGAATTCAATAGAGAGTTTGGGCACCACTTCAATATAATTTTGGAAATATTGAGGATGTAAGAAAAGAGATATCAATAATCACACAACCTAAATTGTGAAGTGGGAAAAGAATGGATTCACAAGAGTCACAAAGCACAAGAAAGCTTCCATAAAGTGAGTTTTATTCTTTGTCCCTTTTTACCATATTGTAATGTGTATTTAGCAAGCTTACAATGAAATTTGAACAAAACAGCCATCAAAGATAAATATCATTGTTAACATGAGTGTAAGTTTTGTATATGTAATTCCACCTCCCCAAATATTTTACTTGATTTTAACAGGCACAGCAATGACTGTTCCACCTATGCTATAACTGATAGCTGAAATTCATTCTTCCTCTTCCTCATTCCTACTCTAGTTACAGGAAACAAAGACACCTACTTATAATTTTTCCGGGTAACGGGCCTTTTCTGTACTTAGCACAAAGGTGTCTTATGTATTCGCAATGATTGCTCCCTCTAACTCTTTGTAAGTAATCACATCTTTCAGGATGGTGGAGAGGGGTGTTATAGATCAGGATTCTCCAAATTCAGTGAATTGGGGTAGGTACAAATAATTCAGATTCCTGGGCACAGTCACAGATCTCTTAAGCCAATATCTCAGTTGGGTAGGGTCTGGAGTTCACAATTTCCACAAATATCCCATCAGATTTTGATGCTAGTGAAAATCAGAACAGCAATTGTAGAAATACTTCTACAGTTGTGTTTTAGCAATGAGAAAATTTCTCAAATATATAAAAACACAAAAGTCCTAGTTGTGCTATTTAATTACATACATGAGTTTGATTGAACTTTTGAAATGATGCTAATCATGTTGAGTCTACCTAATTCAAAGGGATTTCATAAATTCAAATAACAAAATATATCTCAGTAGTTAATGAGACTTTGTATCAGAATCATGTAGACCTTACTAAAAATATGGCTATCTGTACCCACACCTAATCCACAATATCAGAATTTTTCATAGAGGGTCTTGATACTGCTATCATCTCTCTCCTATGTTTGGAGGCCTTGTTTTCTGGATATTTTGTCCCCTATTTTCTTGTTTTTCAACTTTGTTCAGTGGAACACATCCCTTAGTGACTTCCTGAGAGTTCATGAGAAATTTCCTTTTTAATTCGAACATGAAATTACTTTTCTGTTATAATCAATTTTTGGTTAAACTAAATATATAATTTTGTCTGGGAAATTGTTTTCTTTAAAGCATGGTTATAAAGTTTCCTTACTTTTTCGTACATCATCTAGGCTTTTCCTCCAATATTTCTCTCTCTTAAGGAACTTTTGTATTTACACACTCATTTACTCTTTATGGTGTTATATATTACTTCCTGGATATCAGAGTTTCCAGCAGATGTCATTTCCCTTGTCTGAATTTTTATCATATTCAGGAAACATTTCTTCTAGTGCAGGTCTACTGATGACATATTCTTTCAACGTTCATATATGTGAAAATGTCTTTATTTTACTCTTATATGATAGATATCATTATCTAATTGAGGAGTCTGGTATTTTTTCTATATAATCAACCTACTGTGTACTCCAGAATTTCTTACTCCTATATAACGGTAAGTTGCATTGATTAAGTGTTCTCCTTTACTTTTAGTTAGCTATTAAAATGTAGTATTCAATTGTTTCATGGCCTTAGTTTTCTTTGGATGAGAAGTCCCTCAATTTGTATTTTTGTTGCCCTACTATGTCTTGTGATTTTCCCCTCTGATTACATTAAAAATTGTTTTCTCTAGTCAGGCACAGTAGTGCTAGTGACTCAATAGGCAAGGGTAGGAAGATCACAAGTTTTAGACAAACCTCACCAAATTGGGCTGGAAGTGTAGCTGTAAAAGTGCCCTTGGGGTTCAATTCCCATTACTGTATTTTTTTTTCTTTCCTTGATATTTAGCACTTTGACTAGATAAAACCAGATGTGCATACACATTTATGTCCCTCTGTGATCATTTATCCTTTTGGAGGCTCAGTGAGTTAAAAATCAGGCATTGATTCTTCTTCAAAAAATATGCTACCTAATCTCATACTTTTCTCCTTTTGGATATTCAAATACTTGTATTTTTCACTGTTTAATATTATGGCACAAATTAGAATCTCTGTTATAATTTTTCTTTAATTTCTATTTTTCTTGATTTTCAGATTGGATTGTTCCTATACATCCAATTTCAGTTTACTGACTCTTTTATTATCTCCAGTTTACTGTCAAGCCCATCTAGTGGAGTTTGCAATTCAGTGTTCTACTACTCAGGTCTTGTTTCTCCACGTGACCATTTTCAAAGATTTCCATTTTTTTTTTTCTGCAGGGATTTCCCATAGAAGATATATTTTTTCTATTATGTTGACATATTTCCCATTAAAGTTCTGAAAATATTTAAAATAGTTACTTTAAAGTCTCTATTAAATCTGCGCCTGAATCATTTGGAAATTTATTCTGATAATTATTTTTCATGAACACAAGTTGCATTTTTCTCTTTTGTTTCACATATCATATTATTTTAAACACCCCCAAAGGTGCCCTTAGACCTCTTCTCAGTAAGTCTCCATACCCACCCCTGTCCTGAGGCAACAAATGAACTGCATTCTGTTTCTAGAGAGTGCATTTCTATTTCCTAGAGTTTTACATACATAAAATTATATACTATGCTCTTTCAGGTTTGGCTTCCAGGCAAGAGCTCTACCACTGAGCTGCATCCCTAGCCCCTATGTTTGGCTCCTTTTACTTGACATAAATATACTTGAGATTCAAGGATATCATTATTTGTATTCATAGTTTATTTATTTTTGTTACTAAGTATTGTTCAACTATATACATATGCCATGTTTAGTTGACAGAAATTTTGCCTTTTTTCTAATTTGGGGATATTATGTCAACAGCATGCTATGGACATTCATTGACAAGTCTTTGAACAGACAGAAGTTTTCATTTCCCTCATATAAATACTTAGAAGTATGATTAGTAAGTCATTTTATAAGTGTATGTTTAATTTATAAGAAACTACCAAAATAGACAAAGAAACTACTAAAATATACACCAAAGACATTGAATGATTTTTTATTTTTTCTAATTAGTTATACATCACAGCAGAGTGCATTTTGATACATCATACATAAATGGAGTATCACTTCTCATTCTTCTGTTGGTTGTACATGATGTAGGATCATACCAGTCGTGTAATCATATACGCACATAGGGTAATAATGTCCAATTCATTCTATTATCCTTTCTACCCTCATATCCTCTCCCCTCCATTCACTCCCCTCTGCTTAATCCAAAATACCTCTATTTTTTCCTAGCCCCACCTTTATTGTGAATTAGCATACACATATCAGAGAAAACATTCAGCCTTTGGTTTTGGGGGATTGGCTTATTTTCCTTAGCTTGATATTATCTAGCTCCATCCATTTACTGGCGAACGCCATAATGTCATTCTTCTTTAAGGCTGAGTAATATTTCCTTGTATATATACACCACCCTCTTTTCATCACATAGGTGTTTTCAGGTATTATTTCTGTGACCATTTTTTCTTTCCAGTCCTTTCTAATATTCTCATTATACATATGCTGGTGCACTTAATTGTATAACATATTTTTTCTGTTTCTTTATTAATTTTTTTTACATTTATTGTATCTTAGATGGTATAATCTATTAACATATTTTCAAGTTTAATGATTCTTTTATTGGTTCAAATGTACTATTGATCCTCATATGATGAATTTTTAATTTCAGTTGTTAAGCTTTCAATTGCAGATTTCTTTCCTTTTAATAATTTCTATCTCGGGCTGGGGATGTGGCTCAAGCAGTAGTGCGCTAGCCTGGCATGCGTGCGGCCCGGGTTCGATCCTCAGCACCACATACAAACAAAGATGTTGTGTCCGCCGAGAACTAAAATAAATAAATATTAAAATTATCTCTCTCTCTTTAAAAAATAATAATTTCTATCTCTTTTTTATAAGCATTTGATGATATATTATTATTCTAACTTCTCTTACTTATTTCAGCAAGTTTTCCTTTAGTTCTAGAAACAAATTTATGATGGTTTATGATGCCAAACATTCATGTTTGTTAAGTATATCTTTACATAGGCAATTTATGTTGCTTAATATGTTTTAGTGTTTCTTTGCATGTCTCATTTTTTATTGAAATATCTACTTTATGAATATATATATATATATATATATATATATATATATATATATATATTGCTGTTAGTTTTGACACTGATCCACACCCTTACCAGTTTGTTTTTGTTTTCCTTGATCATTTGTTTAGTCACTGGGATAGGCTGTTTTAGAGGTCTGTCTCCTTTGCACTGTGAAGACTCTAATGCTGCTACTCAGAAGGTACAGTCTGAGCCATGCATGTTTTCACCCTGCCATGACAGTGGTTTTAGCAGTGCAAAAACTATTTATTTCTTTATTTCCCTTTTTAAATGTTAAACTGTTAACCTTTGTTGGTATTACACCCAGTTATTAAGTAACACTAATTACCACTGATTGCTTCATTATTTTTAATAATATCCTAAGCATAAACTGCTCCATAATATGATCCAATTAACTCTGGACCACTTGGCAGTGATATTCTCTAAAGGCAGTCTTGCAGGTTTGATCTGACCCAAGGAGAGTTCTTTCCCAAATTTTGTTTGGTGAAGTAGCTGGCCTATAGTTTAACTTACTGCTCTCATGGAGATATCCTTGTCCCTCTTAATTGCTTACTATTAGCCTTGGACATCCTCACAGTCCATTTTGAATAAAGTAACTTCCTTTGAGGAATGCTTCAAAGGTCTTTGTTTCCAAGAATATCCTTTCCCCATGCAATATCTCTGTATCATTGGTCCAGTACTAAAAATTGGCAGAGAAAGTAGCCTACTTGTCTCAGAGTCATATGCCTTTTTCTCTTCTGTTATACTCTTTCCACAATCTAATAGTCAAAAAAAGTTCATTGGAATTTCTGCATTCTTGTATGAGAAATGCTTACAGGAAGTTTTAATGTAGGATAACAGGTTAGCACCCCAACATTTTACTGGAGAATTTACAAATATTATTTCTCTAGGTCTTTTCTTTTGTCAGTAAGGCTTCTGAGAGATGAATGCTACACTCTCTTTTATGGAAGTTACAATATTGGCAGTCAAAGCAAACAAAGAAGACTCGGTTAGACAATTTCACTTATATACATACATTCTTCCTCTAAAGTATGTTATTGTTTAATCCAGATCTCTTCTGGGTCATCTTCCCGAGTCAATTAATTTTCATACTTCTTCCAGAGTAATTGAGGAATGATGAATAGGGAGTGGTATTAAATTTGGAATATAGGGAACCAGTGGTACTTTTGGAAATTTTTCTGCACAAATTCTTCATTTTCCATTATCAATTTTATACTTCTAGTTGCAGAGATGTTTCATACTTCTAATCTGTAAACTTTTCTTATGTTTTATTAATTAATAACCAATGTTCCTGAATACTTTTGTTTAACATTAATATTTTTGTTTTATTTTAGTTAAAAATAAATATATAAATATATGATATTTTAAAATATGTATACATTGTGAAATGCTCAATTGAATTATTTAACATATGTATTACCTCACATTTTTATGATAAGAAGACTGAAAATCTACTGTCAGTAATTCTCAAAATATAATCCATTGTTCTCAACTATAATCATCATGTTGTAACATAGATCTCTTGAACTCATCTAACCAAAATGGTGTATTTCAACCAACATCTCCACAGCCCTACAAGTTGTCTCTAGTAACCTCCATTCTTCATTCTACACATCTGAGTTTGTTTTGAATTCTACATATAATTGACATGCTGTGGCATTTGTCTTGCTATATGTGGCTTATTTCACTTAGCATAATGCCTTTCTGGTTCATTCACGTTGTTTCAAATGCCAAGATGTCCTTTAGTTTTATGAGTCAATAGTATATTAGGGTGTGTGTGTGTGTATGTGTGTGCACGCGCGTGTGCCTGTGCACGCACACACGCCTTTTTCTTTATCTATACATCCATAGGTTGATCCCTATCTAGGCTATATTGAATAACACTACAAAATAAACATTAAAGTACAGATACAACTTCAGCATATTGATTTCAGTACTTCTGAATGTATACTCAAATGTATACTCAAAAGTAGGACAGCTGGACAGATACCAGTTCTACCTTGCATTCTCCCACATACTGTATATAATATTCCATTTTCTCCTCATTATTACAGCATGTTATTTTTGTCTTTTTTGAAAATAACCATTCTTGCTGGAGTGAGGTAATATCTCATTGTGGTTTTGATTTGCATTTCCCTGTTAATTAGTGAAATGAAGCATTTTTCCACATACTTGTTGGTCATTTGTATGTGTTTTTTGGGGAAATGTCAATTCTTTGCCCATGATTTACTTTGTTTTCATTTTCTTGCTATGGAGATATAAGAGTTCATTTTATGATTTGGATATTAATTTTCTTAGATATATAATTTTGAATATTTTTTACCATTCTATAGCTTGTTTTTTGCACATTATTGTTTCCTTTGCAGTACTGATTGAGAAAAGTGAACTTGTGAGAGTATTACCTAGGTTAGGCTAAACTTGACTACATACTTTATCATTATTGAAATCTGCTGAATATGTTAAAATATATTATCTATATAAATAAACATATATATATATATATAAACAACTTTTATATGTGTTATATATTACATTTATAAATATGTTTATTATATAATATATACCTTATATATTTTATATACAGACTATATGTATATGTGTATCTCTCTCTCTCTCTCTCTCTCTCTCTCTCTCTATATATATATATATATATATAAAACTTTCTCTTTAAAATGTATTTCCTTTATATGTTTAAGTTCTCTCTTTAGCACATTAATGCAAAAAATGTCATTTTAAGATACTGCACATTTGCTAACAAAAATTAAATAGAAATCCCTACAGAAAAATAACTTAGTTAATTCACAAATTACTACAGTTTCCAAGTTGATCTCCTACCTTTTCTACTAGTTTCAGTAGACCCAATACTATTTTCCCTGCATATTTAGAACATGAGCAAGGCATTTTTTACACCTTGTCTAGTATCTCAAATATCTTATCAGCCCTTCACATTTTTTGATTGGTTAGGAATTCATATTCTAGAAATAGAGATGAAAAGTAAATTTTCCACTCTAAAATAAAAAGTCCCTCTATATAGTTGATCAAAAATGATTAGAGACAACTGATAGCTTTGTGGAAATAGAAATCCCAAATGAAGAATTGTTGTATGAACATGTATTTATGGGAAACTCTTTCATTTCCTTTTACAAATAAACTTTCAACTAAAAGATTCACCTATAATGCTACTTAGGAAAGCAAACATGCAATACTACTCAGATTCTTAAGAAATAATTTTGTTTGAAATTTTAAAATAAACATCTTCAAGTTTTATTTGGCTGTACAGCATAATTTTAAGCAATATTTCATTCTCTCTAAAGAAAGCATCTACAGATTATGTTTTTCCATATTTTTGTTTTATAATGCATATACAGTAAACAAAATTTGACTGGCTTGGAAAAGTCATAAGATGGATCTTATCCATTATATTTTATTAAATATATTCTTGCCAACATAATGATGTAGAACCACCTACACATGAAAAACAAGGTCTGGAGCCAATTTAAAACTTTTATTCTACTCAGACATGCCATGGGCTGACTGTGAAGGAGGTCAGCTGAGTAATCCTGTTATCTTTGTACAATTATTACCAAGAAAAGATGAAAAGTCCTAAAATCTAAAATTACTTGTATATGGGGAGTTTCAGAAGTACTTTCAGACAGTATAAGAAAACATAGATTAAAGTACATCATGGAGCAAATAAAATATATAGCTATCTAGAAAATAATGGAAGAATTAAGAGAAGGAATTAAGATACATTTGCTAAGAAGCATTTTAATTTTTAAGCATTCATTAATTCACTCAAAATTATTGTTCACTACCTCATAGCCATCTGGATGGTTACTATCAGGAAAAAAATAGTAAATAAAATTATTGATGAGAATGCGGCAAAACTGAAACCTTTGTGTAGTGTTGGTTTATGTGGAATGATGCTGCTGTTATGAGAAAGCATATGACAGTTCCTGAACAATTTGAAAATAGAATTAATTGGCCTATGAGCCAGTGATTTCATTTTTGGATATCTGCTCCAAATAACAAAAGCAGGGTATTAAAGAGATATTTGTATATCCATGCTCAGTGAAGCATTATTCCCAACAGTTAAAAGATGGAAGCAATGGAAGTGTCCACGATAGATAACTAAAGCATGTTTCTATACATACAATGCAGTATTATTCAGCCTTAAGAAGAAAGGAAATTCTGATGTCATACAACTTGGATGAAAACAGAGAAAGATGGTATGTTAAGTTTAATAATCCAGTCACAAAAAGACACATACTATATGTTTCCACTTATATGTGGTACTTAGAATACTCAAGTTGATAGATACAGGATTAGAATGATAATTGTCAGGGCTGGTGGTAGTGTCAGTGGGGAGTTTTTTTTTTTTTTTTTTTTTTTTTAATGGGAATAGAGTTTCAGTTTAGCAAAACAAAAACTCTTCTGGAGACTGGTTCCAAAACAACATGAATGCATATGTTTAAAAATTAACATAGTAAATTTTATTATGTGTTAATTTGCCAAAATTAAAAATTAATTGAAATTATTATTATTAATAATATAGACTCAAAAACACATCAGGTGGTGACAATACTAATATACAAAGACATAATTATTTCCCCCAAATGTGGACACAGTAAACAAGGGTAAGAAACAATGTATATGCAAGTGGAGAATCTGAAAAGGAATGAACACCTATGTGTCTTTGGGGTCATCATTGAACTTTAGTAGAGATAAGATTAAATAATGTGTAAGAGGCAGAAAAGATGGTGGAATGAGATGGACATCATTACCATAGGTACATGTAGGACTGCACATATGATAAGATGCTACATCATGTAAAACCAGAGAAATAAAAAGTTGTGCTCCATTTGTGAACAATGAATCAAAATACATTCTGCTGTCATATATACCTAATCAGAATAAATTAATTAATACTTAAAAGAATGTGTAAAAATTGCCAAATTATTGAGAATTTTTGCCATACTAGTGGTATAACCATAGTAGATTTTTTAATGTCTTTAAGTCTTAATTTACACATCAGGAAAAATGGAATATACCTCTGTAAGAGAGTATTGTAAAGATTAAATGAAGCAAAATATGTGTGTGTATACTTTATAGTTATTAAAATATATATTTCCTAACATAGATCTCTGGTACATAGTGATTACATAATAAGCACTATCTATAATTACTACTAATGTTTGTTCTTAATACTACTGTTGTTTTTCTGTGGGTTCACCTTTTTTCTCTCACATTGTCATTTTGCTGCTTCCAGGTCTGGTTTTCCTAGACTATCTGGACCTCCATTCCCCACTCCCTCTATCCAGTCCCTCATGAAATCTCTTCTGAGAAATTACAGTGTAATCCTCACTATTCATATTGTTGCCCTTTAACTTGTAACTGTGGTTGTTATGGTTATTTATTTATTTATTTATTCTCCCTATGTTGCCCAGGCTGGCCTGAAACCCTTAGACTCACGGGCCCATCCTGCTTCAGCCTCCAGGGCAGCTGAGACTACAGGTACACTCCAACATATTTGGCTTTTTTTTCCTTTCTTTCTTTCTCCCCCCCACTATTTTAGCTCTTCGGGTTTTGAGATTCCTAAAGACCAGTTCAGATCATGTCTGTTATTCCTTTAAAAATCTTGAAACCTTTTATATAAAAGAGCATCCAAATACATTGGCATGCTGTTCTGAGGCCCCCTAAGTTGAACATATCTTTGTTCAGGTTTTACTATTGTGTATGAGGCTGTCCATTATCCAGTCATAAAGGACTGCTTTCCATTTTCCTAGTACATAGTGCATTTTCACCAAGCTATGCTTTTATAAAAAGCATTTCCATAATGCACTGTCTTCAATTTCCCTATATATAGTGCATTTGCGCCATTCTGTGCTTTAATACATAGCATTTCCATTTATTCTTTGCCATTTCAAATTATTTCTTCTTTCTTGTCCTAGATCAAATATAACCTCCTTAGAATTAGTTGCCAGGGTAGCAATTTGTATAGAAGTGCTATATTTTATTTCCCTTAGTATTAATTTCCCCTTGACCTAAGACAACAATTTAGCTTCTCAATTTGGCCTTCTGTACCCCACATGATCTTATTCCTTCTAAATCCATCTCTAATGATTCCCTTATGAATATCACTGGGTGCAAGATACTGCGTAGTTTCTTTCATTTCCCTCAAACCAAAGACATTCAAATATTTCATGCCTACCTGAACCCTTCAATGAGATATCCCCTAAAATGTTAGCTCCTAGAGATCACCATGATTATAAAATTGGGTAACACCTTCTGTTCAAATCCCTTACTACATCTTTAATTGTTTTATTGATACCATTTGATTCATTTGTTCAGATAGTTGCTTTAGAGAAGGAAGGATTTTAAGAGTTATAAAGACGAGGACATTGGAGCCCAGAACAGAGAAAGGTGTTGTCAAGGAAAAACAGTTGCAGAATGTAGAAAATGAACTTTAGATTCAGATCTTTGAGTTAATATGTTCCTATTTTAGGCTGTTTCAGATAGGATAGTATTTTAAATTTTATGAGATAGACATTAGGGTATTTAATGAAAGCATTTTTGTAAAATATTTCCTTGGTTTTATAGGAGCATACTTTAATTTTTATGAAGATTTATTGTATACAACCTGATAATATTTATATGAAAGTACAAATAATTCTACTATTTTTAAGTAAAAAAGCAGAAGGAGCTTTCAATACATAAACAGCTTGGAAGGGGCCATTTTGTGTAATAAATAAAATATGAAGAAATTTAAAATAGAACAACCCTTCTTAGACCTGAAGGAGAAGTGAGGTTACAGGGCAAACTGCTGCCACCCAAAACAGGAGATACAGACAATCACAATGTTCTGGGGGAAAAAAAAACCTCAGGTGCAGAAATCTCCACAGAAATGGGTTCCAGGGAGGAAAAGCCTGATTTATAATTGACAACCTGCTGGAGTCTCAGTATGGACAAGTATGAGACTTAAAAACCCCAGGAGGCCCTGGTCCTCAAGGAGGGTCTCACAGATGTATGGGTTTTAACTACAGTGACTCAACCAAGTTTTCACAATGAATATCACTATATGCTTCTAGCAGAGAGAGTAGTTACTAGCCACAGCCTAACCTGCTGTGGTTGTGTCAAACCCTTACTGACCTGATGAGGAAAAAAATATAACTGCAGTCAACTTTAGCCTTTCAAAGAGAAGAGGAAAATACCCAATTCCAGTCTATTCTAGTAGTTCTATCCCAGCTAAGGGATAGGGGGTGAAGGAAGAAGAATTTCTTTGAAAGTCATAGTCATAGCCCTCAGGCACAGATTTATGAAAGACTGAGATCTAATCAGAATTAAAGAATATTTCCCCTCTCCCACACCTTACTGCCATATTATCAAAGGACTATTTATGGCAGATCCTTTCTGTACATCAATGCTTGGTGTGAAGAACAAATGAAAAGGCATGGTAAAAGGCCCAAAACAGAGTTTGAAAACAATAGAGCATTGCAAACAGACACACATATGACACATTAGAATTATCAGATTGGGAACTGAAAACAAGTATGATTTAAATTCTTTGAGCTCTGGTGGATGAAATATACAGCATATAAGAACAAATGAAAAATGTAAGCAGAGACAGGGTGATTGAAATAAAGAACTGAGAAGAAATGCTAGGCATTTGAAGCACTGTAACAAATGAAGAATATCTTTGAGTGTCTTATTAGGAGATTGTACATGGCTGAGGAAAGAATTTCTGAACCAAAGAATAAGTAATAATGCTAATAACAATGTATTATTCAATGAGTACATACCATGGTCAGGTATTATTTTAATCTGTATTTCCACAAAAACAATAATGGGATGAGGATTTGGGAAGTTATTCCAGGCAGTGAGAATACAGCAATGCATGGGGACAATGAGACAGAGAAGAAAAGGCTTCTGTTTGTGGGGCTCATGTCTAGTCAGGTGGCACTGAAACTGAATGCTTATATTTGAATATACATTGATAATCTTTACAATTTTATCAAGTACATTCAAGTTTTATTACTCACAATACATGACTTAAAGAATAAAATGCCCACTTTTACACTTTGATATCACTTCCTTGATTTGTACTAAGGCATCAGCAGTTTTATCTACCATTGATTTTACAATATCAGGATGACATCCACAAAGTGAAAAATAAATAGTTTGACCTTGCAAATCCTTGAAAGTTTCATTGGGAATCTTACATGTCTGTGGAGTGCCGTTGCTACATTTATTTCTATACTGTCTCTCAAAAATACGGAAATATTGAGCTTTTGTTATCTCTCTTGTACTCCAGTAATTTGAAAACTGACCCTAGGATTATTAATTTTCTGGTTCTTCCAATCTTTCCTATTGTATTAAGAAGTAGTTTCAAAGACAAGATTCACTGTGTAAAGAATTTATTTAGAGAGAGATCTCTGATATCTCTACAAGTAGTGAGAGAAAAAAGGCGGATTGGGTAGAAAGCATCTCAAATTACAGAAGTTCCTTCAAGGTTGGCTCAGCCAAACAATGTAGAAACCTCAAGCCAAAATCTCTAATGGTAGGAATCTCATGTCCCTCCAAAATGGACCTGATTTACTACCACTGTCATACTCACTCATTAGTTAGGTGAAGCCCATAGGCAGTGAGCTATTGGTAGGATAGATCCAAAAGGACAATATCTGGGATCTTCAGTCTATCATGCTTTTGGCAACATAAATCCGAGTGGCACATACCCATGACCCCTACAGTCATTGAATTTCCAGGTTCTAGATGAGATGATGGACTACGGATCAGGATATCAAAATCTATAGCTTTATTTGCTACAGCAATCATGTTAGGTAAGGTGTGTGTGTGCACATGCGTTCACAGTGTGGTACATCAATTACAATTCAATAAAGCTATGTTTTAGAAATTTCAACAGCTAGTAATTTTTGTATACCTTTCTTTTGTTTATTTGGTTTTACATGGTGCTGAGAATTGAACCCAGGGCTTCAAACATGCTAGGCAAGCACTGTACCACTGAGCTACAACCCCAGTCCCCAACAGCTAGTAATTGATGTAGCTGATATTTGACCACTTATTTAAAAAAAAAAAATGTCTGAGCCACATTATGCAAAGAACACTTTTTTCAAACAATCCAACAGTAAAGTTGCTCAACATAACACTCTGCAATGTCCCTTGATAGAGTTAAAGTAGAAGAACAAAGCCATTGACAAAGGAGTATTAAACCTTTTGGAGGTGGTTTTTGCTTTCCTGGTATTATAATATTGTGAGGTATTTCTACACACTTTGATGATACCAAGACTGATGCCTTCCACTAGGTATGGCATCTTATTAGTACTTATTTTTTTCTGTATAAAGAAATATGAAAACTTGCAGTTAATCCTTATTAATATCAGTTGTTAGCTGGCATTTGGTATAAGCTTAATGATTCATGCTGCATCCTGAGAAGTAAATATCAACCTACAGCACCTAATTTTTCTCAGGGCCTATCATCAGGCCTCATCTACAGGTCCCTAAAGATATTTAGCTCTTAACCACTTCTTTGATTTTATTTTCGCTACCTTTATTTTATAAAAGAATCATTGCTTCCTATGAAATATTTTCTTCAAAAGCAATACCATTTTTATCATTTTGGGGGGAAAATACAACTGAATCAGATTTTTAATACAAGGTCGATAATATTATCTTATCACCATGCCCTATCCCCATCTTTTCACACATCAGGAAATCAAGTCCAAAACAGAAAAAAATGTAAAATTTCCAAAGTAATAAAGTAAACTATTGGCAGAATGATCAGTAGATGGGTACCACCAAAGAGTTTTCAGTTGAAAGAGTGAGATGTATAGTATGAGAAACAATTTTTATCTGTCAAGTTGAGAAATAAAGGAAGGAGTGAAGCAGTAATGGATATAGATAGCATTTAATGGAAGTAATATGTATGTCCCTGTAATTTGATTTGACTTTAACAAGTCAAATAATTTTTAGTAATCCTAAATTTTAGTGTGTTCAATGGCTTGACCCCTTTCAATAGCCCCCTGATGGCAGTCATAAGAGAAATTCTAATTCTAATGTAATAAAGAGATAAAATTAAAGCTGTCTGATATGTTATAAAAAGATCATTGTTGTGATAACAAGAGTATATTTTAAATAATTCAATTGCCTGTATTCATTGTGTGATTTGTATACATGCCAAAATGTCCTTTTTTAAAAAAAATGTTTAAACTTGCTTTTAACTGTTACACAAAAACATGATTGTATGCATTACTGGATTACCATGTAATGTTTCAATGCATGTGTATATTGTACAGTGCTTAAATTACGTGAGAGACATATTTATGTACTGAAACATTTAAATGATGAAACTTTTGAATTTCTTTCTTATATCTTTCTGAAAACCATACATTACTGTTATCTATAGTTACTGTACTGTGCAATAATACACCAGAACATTTTCTCCCCTCCTACTGTAACTTAGTACCCATTGATAAAACTTTCTCCAACCCTCCTCTCTATATCACCTCTTTGGTAACCACCATTCCACTCTCAATATACAAAATGTGACCTCTATGAGGTCACATTTTATATATTCTACACATGAGTAAGATCATGCAGAATTTATCTTTCTGTTCCTGGCTTGTTTCATGTAACAGAATGATCTCCAGTCACATCCATGGTGCCACAAATGACAGTATTTCATTTTTTTATGGCTGAATAGTATTACATTATATATTGTGCTACCTTTTTTGATTCATTCATCAATTAATGGACAGTTAGGTTGTTTGCATTTCTTGGGTAATGATATGCCAAAATGTCTTAACAAAGTATTGATGCCCTATTGTCTAAATATTCTACTGCAACTACATGTGCTTAAAGCTTCCCCTTTCTTTATTTTACTTTTTAGTCACACAATCTTCTAACATATGCTTAGCATGCACAACACTATGAGTTCAATCCCTAGCAACAAAAAAATCAAAATGGAAAAAAAATACTTCTGTCAAACTTACCTAGTGATTTCACAATATGTTTTTTAGAAAATTCTTAACAGCTTCCTATTATCTTTTATTTATCTCCTAATTAGCCTCCATTTTTCTGTTCTAGTCAAGGAAATAATAGGCCATGAAATAGTGAGATAGGATCATCATGTATGCTAGAAACAAAAGAAAGCTTGACAGAGGTGAATAGACTGGAATGGTCTGGTGAGACCACAGAGACAGTCATGTGATCAAGTCAATCAAGAAAGGTGAGACTATATCATGACTGAAGTTTGTGGTGTGTGTGTGTGTGTGTGTGTGTGTGTGTGTACAGGGATGATTAGTCTCTAACCTTTCATAAGGGGTTAAATGGCATTCTCCCATGTCAGATAGCCTGGGAATGCTGGAAGTCTTGTGAAGCAAGACAAAATAGGCTTATACTTCCATATTTTATCTGGGGCTGAAGCTGGTAGTAGGAAATATGGAAGTAGATAATTAGAAAATGTACTGTGAAAATGTTATTTGTATTTAATGTAAAAATGGTAATTATTTTGATTTCTCTTTCAGTTTATTAATGCATCTTTGGTATATTAGACCAGAGTTCCCAAAAGTTGCTAAATACATAAAGGCAACATGTTTCAAGGTAGTCTAGGTTATGCTGCAGAAACAAACAATACTCACATTTCAGTGACTTAAAATAAAAAGTTTATTACTTACTCAGATGATACATCCATCATTGCTCCAGAGGGAAATGCTGCTATTGTAGTTATTTGTTCTCCCAGGTTGTCAGAATAGCCATCATCTTGTAGTATTGCTTGTCACTATGCCAGAGGGGAAAATAGGGACTTGTAAGTTATTACATTATTTATTGAATGATTCAATGAGGAACTGACATAGTCACTTCTGTTCACACCCACCAGACAGAACTAGTCAAGAAGCCTACACAAGTAGGCAGAAAGTGTAATTCTACTCAGTGACTGGAAGGGGAAAAAAATGTGACATGCAGAACTAATGGCTATCACATGGCACAAAAGATTTTTTTCCCTGTTTTATGACTCTCAAGAAAATATTAAAGCACCCTTATTTTAGATTCTCTGAGTTTCTCTAGGATAGATATCTATTTTATATACATATACACATAATATATCTGTCTTCAAATATCATCTTTGCCTAACTTTCCACTCAAAACGTGAATATCGTCTGAATTATTCTGATAGCATGTCGGTCCCCTGATTGGATTCTATTACTGAATGTGATCTCACTCCCTTACTAGGCAGGAATATTTTTAAATAATGTATTTATTATATTATATTTAGACACATCATAATGTTCAAAATATCATTCTTTTTCTTTGGTTGCAATTTGATTTGTTGTAACTTTATTCATTCAGGTTTAGCCTTCTAGAAAAACAGGAATATATTAGTGATAGTAGAATACATAAGATGCATATGTAAATATACTAATTTATTCCTGAAAAGAACTACATGCATTAGGTAGTATTATCATCCTCCTCATTTAGAAATTTACTATGATTATTTACTCTTTCACATGATACCCTTTTAAGTATATGAAAATAAGTATTTGCTAATCATCCTGACTTTCTCCAATCATTTCTCATAGAATGGTTTTTAGATACTTCATTACCTTATTTGTCCTACTTGAATGTACAATAGTTTGTCCTATCCTTATAATGTGTGGTTGCTGGAAATAACCATAGTATTCTAGTATGGTTGGAACATCATATAATTACTTGAACCATAATAAATTCTTATTATTCAATGACAGATTAAGCCCAAAGTACATGGTATTTAGTGCAAACACAATATTACATATATTTTTTTTAAGCTACAGAAAAAAATATCTTAAGCTAATGTTCTTCACTTATAGAAGTTGCATACTCCTTTTCAGAAAGTAATATACCATCAAATGGGATAGTTTCAATATTAAGCATGCATTAGAATAAACATATTATCCCATTCCCTACCTGTTAAAATAATGGAATCATCCTTTTCAACTATAGTTCTTCTGTCACTATTTAGGTTCCAATCTACATCTTTCCTTAGAGCCTTGCATCAATCAATCTCTACTCGCCTCTTTATGTATTTATCTTCTCCCTGTTAATTTAATATGCCCATATCTATACAATGTAAGTCTGAACTACCACTATGTCTCATCCAGACAGTACTTTTAGCCTCCTAACTGGTGTATTCTCATATTCTCCAGACTTGTCCCAATCTAGTGAGTTTTTTCATATAGGAGCAAAATTCATGTTTAATAATTATTACATCATAATTACATATCATAAAATATGATTTACCTGTATAAAATACTCTAATAGTTTCACAACTACACTTAAAAATCCCAATTCTTCATTCTGACCTAAAAACAATACATGATATAACCTATGTTTTTCTCTGTGATTTCATTTCTACTTTAGTTCCCTATTACTACTATATGGCCTTAATTTAATTATGTAACCACTTTGAACATTAGGTTTTTCTCTCTCTCCCTGTTTTGTTTTTCATACCAGGGATCAAGTTGAGGGACTCATAAATGTTGGGCAAGTGCTCTGCCAGCCCATCTACATCCCCAGCCCATGTTTCTCATATATAAGTGACAGTGATGGCTGTCAAAAACATAATGTTGAAAAGAAATGTATTGAGATAAATCTAATGTATTGTACTAGAAGTTCCTAAATGTCATCACTGATTCAATAATTAGGATGGAAGAGAGAACATAATTTACGATGGTTCAAATTATGGATTTTAGACTTTATGATGATGTGAAAGTGATACACATTTAGCAGAAATCATAATTGAAATTTTTAATTTTCAACTTTCCTCAGGCTATTGATATGTAATATGATACTCTCATGTTGGATAGCAGCAGCAGCAAAGTTCCAAACCACTCACATAATCAAAAGGAAAATGACTGATATTCTGTAGTGTTGATGTTAGGATCTTTAGTAAAATGGTATGTTAAATGCATTTCTGACTTAAGATATTTTTAACTTACAATGAATTTACAGAGTTGTAACCCTATTATGAGTCAAGCAGCATCTATTTGTGTATGTGTGTGTGTGTGTGCCTAATGAAAGGGAATATCTTCTAAATTTCTAATAAGCAAATTAGAGAATATATAGATATATGAGTTATATATCATATACATGACCTTTCCCATCAATAACATTAAATAGAAATTTTTGCCTAACCCAATGTCACAAAGTTTTATACTTATGTTGTCTAACAAGTTTTTCATAGTTTTAATTTTTACATTTAGTTCTTTCATCAATTTTGAGCTGATTTTTGTATGTTGTGTATATAACAGGTCAAAAATCCTTTCTTTTGCATGTGGATATCAAGTTGTGTCATTTCTTTGGAAAAAAAATATTATTTCCCCAATAATTGATTTTTGGCACCCTGGATCAAATTCAGTTGACTGTATATGTTAGAGTTATTTTCTGGACTCTCAACTGTATTGTATTGATTTACATGTCCATTACTATGCTAGTGTCATATATTTTGATTACTGTAGCTTTCTATTAGTTTTTGAAAGTGAAAAGTGTGAGTCTACCAACAATGTTATCTCTTTTCAAGGTTATTTTTGTTATTATGGATCCCTTAAATTTTCATCATAAATTTATGGTTAGTTTCTCAATTTCTGCAAAAATTAATCATGTTGGAATTTTGATAGGATTACATTGAATCCACAGAACAACTTGAACATTATCCTTTGTATCAACATATTTTTGCAGCCATCAATATGCTCTATTCTTGCATTTATTCAAGTTTTACTAAATACATTTCAGCAGGTTTTAAGTGTAAAATGTTACATTTTATATGGTTAAATTTATTTCTAAGTGTATCATTATTTCCAATGCTTCTTTATGTATAATTATTTTCTTAATTTCCTGGTTTCTATTTTTCAGTATTTATTGAAATAAAATTCAGTTTTGTATCATGATCTTGTATTCTGTAACCATGCTGAACAAAGCTGATTAACTCTAATAGCATGTGTATGTATGGGTGTGCATGTATGTATGTGTGAATTTCTTACAGTTGCCTACATAAATACAATCATGTCTTCTGCAAATAGAGACAATTTTACTTCTTTCTTTACAAACCAAACACGTTATTTTATTTCATTACTTTGCCTAACTTTCCTGACTAAAGTCTCCATTACAATGGTTGAATCCGAGATGAAAGTGGATTTCCTTGCCATATTCCTTAACTTACAAAGTCAGTGAATTAATCTCCTGATGGGATTAACTGGGTGATAATTGAAGGCAAGTGGAGTGTGGCTAGAGGAGGTAGGGTATTGGGCACCTGGCTTTGGGGCATATATTTTGTATTTGGTGAGTAGAGACCTCTCTCTGCTTTCAGATCATCATGTGAGCTCCTTTCCTGCACTACACTCTTCTGCCATGATATCCTGCCTCAGTGTGAGCCCCAAGGAATGGAGCCTGCTGTCTTATGAACTGAGACCTATGAAACTGTGAGCCCCCAAATAAACTTTCCCCCTCTACAGTTGTTCTGGTTGGGTCCTTCTGTCACAGTGGTGAAAAAACTCAATAAAAAAATAATAATGACCATCACATTCCACCATTATTTCTAACCCTTCCTTCCCCTCTCCCATGCCTCTGCCCTACCTAGAGTTCATCTATTCCTCCCATGCTCCCCTTCCCTACACATTATGTATCAGCCTCCTTATATCAGAGAAAACATTCAGCATTTGTTTCTTGGGGATTGGTTTATATCACTTAGCATTATCTTCTCTATCCATCCATTTAGCAAATGCCATGATTTTATTCTCTTTTATTGTTGAGCAATAGAGTAATATTCCATTCAGTATACATACAACATTTTTTATACATTCATCCATTGATGGGCATCTAGGTTGGTTCCAGAGTTTAGTTATTGTGAATTGTGCTGCTATAAACATTGATGTGGGTGTGTTTCTATAGTATGATGTTTTTCAGTCCTTTGGGTATAGACCAAGGACTAGGATAGCTAGGTCAAATGGTGGTTTTATTCCGAATTTTCCAAGAAATCTCCATACTTTTTTCCATATTGGCTGCACCAATTTGCAGTGTATGAATGTGCCTTTTTTCAACATCCTTGTCAAAATTAATTGTTGTTTGTATGCATAATAGCTGCCATTCTGACTGGAGTGAGGTGATATCTTAGAGTGGTTTTTATTTGCCTTTCTCTAATTGCTAGCGATGATGAACATTTTTTCATATATTTGTGGATTGATTGTATATCATCTCTGAGAAGTGTCTGTTCAGGTCCTTGGTCCATTTATTGATTGGATTATTTGTATATATTTAGTAACTTTTTTGGTGTTTAGCTTTTTGAGTTCTTTATATACAATAGAGATTAGTGCTCTATCTGATGTGTGAGGGGTAAAGACTTGTTCCCAAGATGTAGGCTCTTTTTATCAGCTGACAGATTTTATCTTTTTCTGAGAAGAAACGGTTTAGTTTGAGTCCATCCCATTTATTGATTCTTGATTTTAATTTCTGCACCAAAGGAGTCTTATTAAGGAATTTGAGGCCTAATCCCACATGATGGAGATTAGGACCCACTTTTTCTTCTATTAGATGCAGGGTCTATGGTTTTATTTCTAGGCCCTTGATCTATTTTGAGTTGAATTTTGTGCATGGTGAGAAATAGGGGTTTAATTTCATTTTGTTGCACTTTGAATTTCCAGTTTTATCAGCACCATTTGTTGAAGAGGCTATCTTTTCTCAAATGCATGCTTTTGGCACCTTTGTCTAATATAAGTTAATTGTAATTCTGTGGGATAGTCTCTGTGTCCTCTATTCTGTACCATTGGTCTACCACTCTGTTTTGGTATCAATACCATGCTGTTTTTGTTACTATTGCTCTGTAGTATAATTTAACCTGCTTCACTCTTCCTGCTAAGGATTGCTCTAGCTATTCTGGGTCTCTTATTTTTTCAGATGGATTTTCATGATTGCTTTTTCTATTTCTATGAGGAATGTCATTGGGATTTTAATCAGAATTGCATTAAATCTGTATAGTGCTTTTGGTAGTATGGTCACTTTGATAATATTAATTATGCCTATCCAAAAGCTAGGCAGATCTCTCCATTTTCTAAGGTCATCTTTAATTTTTTCTTTAGGGTTCTGTAATTTTCGTTATGTAGATCTTTCACCTCTTTCATTAGTTAATTCCCAAGTATTTTTTTTCTTTTGAGGTTATTGTAAATGGGATAGTTTTCCTCTCTGAAAATTTGTCACTGATATACATAAATGCCTTTGCTTTATGGGTATTGATTTTATATGCTGCTACTTTGATGAATTCATTATTAATTCTAGAAGTTTTTGGTGGAACTTCTTGGGTCTTCTAGGTATATAATCCTATCATCAGCAAATAGTACCATTTTGAGTTCTTCTATTCCTATGTGTAGCTCTTTAATTTCTTTCATCTGTCTAACTGCTTAGTGTTTCAAAACTGTGTTATGTAGAAGTGGTTAAAGAGGACATCCCTGTCTTGTTCCAGTTTTTAGAGGGAATGCCTTCAATTATTCTCAATTTAGAATGATGTTGGCCTGGGGCTTAGCATAGATAGCATTTATAATCTTGAGATATGTTCCTGTTATCCCTAGTTTTTCTAGTGTTTTGAACATAAAGGGGTGCTGTATTTTGTTGAATGCTTTTTCTGCACTGCACCTATTGAGATGATCATATGACTGCTATCTTTAAGTCTATTGATGTGATGAATTACATTTATTGATTTCCATATGTTGAACCATACTTGCATCCCTGGGATGAACCCCACTTGATCATGGTGAACTATCTTTTTGATGTGCTTTTGTATTTGATTTGCCAGAATTTTATTGAGAATTATCACATCTATGTTCATTAGAGATATTGGTCTAAAGTTTTCTTTTTTTGATATGACTTTGCCTGTTTTTGGAATCAAGGTGATATTGACCTCATAGAATGAGTTTGTACATGTTCCATCTTTTTCCATTTTATTGAATAATATGAGGGGTATTGGTATTAGTTGTTCTTTGAAGGTCTTGTAGAACTCAGCTGTGTATCCATCTGGTCCTGGGCTTTTCTTGGTTGATAGGGTTCTGATGGTGTCTTCTCTTTTATTGCTTGAAAGTGATCTGTTTAACTTGTATATATTTTCCCTATTCAGTTTGGGTAAATCATATGACTGTAGAAATTTGTCGATGCCTTTGGTATTTTCTATTTTATTGGAGTGCAAATTTTCCAAAGCATCTCTAATTATCTTCTCTATTTCTAAAGTGTCCATCTTGATATTTTCTTTTTCATCATGGATGTTAGTAATGTGAGTTTTCTCTCTCCTTCTCTTCATTAGCATGCCTAAGAGTTTATTAATTTTATTTATTTTTTCAAAGAATCAACTTTTGTTCTGTCAAGTTTTTTCAATTATGTCATTCATCTTTTAAGGAATAAACTCCAAGCAATGAACTTTCCTCTTAGTACTGCCTTCATAGTGTCCTAGAGATTTGTATGAGTATTCTAATTTACCTCTAAGAATTTTATAATATCATCTTTAATGTCTTCTGCAACCCATTATTCATCCATTGGCATATTATTTAGTCTCCACTTGTTAGAGTAGTTTCTATTTCTCAGCTTTTCACTGATTTCTAATTTCATTCCATTATGAGCTAATAGATGCAAGGCAGTGTCTATTTTTTTGTATTTATTAAGAGTTTCTTGGTGGCATAATATATGGTCTATCTTAGATAATGATCCATGTGCTTCTGAGAAGAAAGGATATTCAATCATTGATGGATGAAATATTCTAAAGATATCTGTTAAGTCTAAGCTATTAATTGTATTATTGAGTAGTATGGAAGATCAGTCCAGTGGTGAAAGAGGTATGTTAATATCATACAGAATTATTGTGTTGTGGTCAATTTGATTCTTGAACTTGAGAAGAAGGCTTTCTGGTTTGTTTGATGAACATAGATGCTCCATATTTTAGAACATACATTATATATATATATATATATATATATATATATATATAGATAGATAGATAGATAGATAGATATAGATAGATATAATACTTCCTTAAAACAGTATGTAATATCCTTCTTTATCCCTTTTGATTAACTTTGGCTTGAAGTTTATTCGATATGAGATGGAAACCCCTGCTTATTTCCACAGTCCATGTGAGCGGTATGTGTTTTCCCAACTTTTCACCTTTAGTCTGTGGAGGTCTTTTCCTATGAGATGAGTCTCTTGAAAGCAGCATAATCTGCTTTCGTATTCAGGGTACTATTGGCCTCACAGAATGAGTTTGAAAGTGTTCCCTCTTTTTCTATTTGATGGAATAATTTGAGGAGTATTGGTATTAGGTTTTCTTTAAAGGTCTTTAATCCAGTCTGCCAGTCAATGTCTTTTCATTGATGAGTTCAGGCCAATCAGGTTTATTATTGAGGCATGATATGTATTCCCAGTCATTTTTGTTTATTTTTGGTAATTAACTTGACTTACTTTCTCTTTGATTTGTGTTTCCTTTAGTATAATACCTCCTTTTGCTGATTTTCATTGTTGTTTTTAATTTTCTCCTCATGGAATATTTTGCTGAGGATGTTCTATAGTGAAGGGTTTCTATTTGTAAATGCTTTTAACTTTTGTTTATCATGGAATGTTACTTTTGTCATCAATTCTAAAGCTTAATTTTTCTGGATATAAGATTCTTGGTTGGCATCCATTTTCTTTCACAGCTCGGTATTTGTTGTTCTAGCATATTCTAGGTTTCAGGGTCTGGGTCAGGAAATCTGCAGATATCCTAATTAGTCTCCCCTATATGTAATCTGATTTCTTTCTCTTTTGGATTTTCAAATTCTGTCCTTATTATGTATGTTAGGAATTTTTATTTTAATGTACTTTGGTGTAGATCTGTTGTGATTTTGCACATTTGGTGTCCTATAAGCCTGTTGCATTTGATTTTCCAATTCATTTTTCATGTTTAGAAAATTTTCTGATATTAATTTATTGAATAGATTGTTCATTCCTTTGTTTTGTAACTTTATGCCTTCCTCTATTCCAATAATTCTTAATTTTTTTTTTATTTTTATGCTATCCCATAATTCTTGAATGTTCTGCTCATGGTTTCTTACCATCCTCACTGATCAACATTCTTTTCAAGATTATATATTTTTTCTTCATTGTCTGAGGTCCTGTCTTCCAAGTGATCTAATCTGTTGGTGATGCTTTCTACTGAGCTTTTAATTTGATCTATTGTTTCTTTCATTTCAAGGATTTCTGTTTTGTTTTGTTTTGTGTTTTTCAGAACGTCTATATCCTTATTGAAGTAACCTTTTGCTTCCTGTATTTGCTTATGTAGCTCTTTATCAAAATGATCTTTGCTCCTTGTATTTGCTCTCTTATATTATCTTTTATTTCACAGAACATTTTAATTATGTACATCCTGAACTCCTTCTCTGTAATTTCTTCTGTTGTTCTGGCCATGGATTATAATAATGTAATATCTTGGTTTGTTGGGGCACTTTCTTCCCTTGTTTTTCATGTTGTTCATGTGTATTTCCATCTAGCATTGCCGATCAAAGATGTTATAGTTTTTACCTTATAAGCTTATAGTGCCCCTGCAGGGTTCTAATACCTCTGCTTTAAGGGGTAGATCAATATTAACAGGTCCAAATAAAAACAATATACAGCCTTAAGCCAAATAGGTCCTCTTAAGACATTTATAGTTTTGTCACAATATCCAGAAATGGCAAGTTCAAATATTATCTACAATATAAACAGTAGGTGTGCTAATGGATCTACAGTTTCTGATGGTGGAGAGAAAACTGGGGATGAAGTGTAGGATGAGATATTGAGGTGGTAGGAGGTGAGGAGATAGAGTTATTAGATCTTAGGTAGCATGAAAGAGGGATCTAAAGAAGTTGGCTAGTAGCAGGAAAATATGAAAAAAAAGTGATTTGACTTTACAAATGTTGGGATGTGAGGGAGGGAGAAGATAGAGAAAATATAAAAAAGAGAAAACAAAAAAAAATCTCAAAGGAAGATTCAAGGATTGTTTTTGTTGGCATTCAGTATCTTTCCTGCTTCCCTTCTCATCCAATAGGTGGGGTTTTCTGTTGTTTGCTCGTTTCTCCACCCTCAGGATGGTGAAGGTTATTAGGGTGGGGGGGTTGGTCCAAGCAGCTTCTTTAGGGCCCTCTCTTAAGATGTGGGCACCTGGTCTTATCTCCTTATTTCACTTGTAGACCTCACAATTCCTGGCCTCTAATTTAGTCTCTAAACTGTATCTCACTCACCCCCTCCCTTTCTACTTCCTAGTCAGGAACCTCTCTCTCCAGAGGTCTTGTAGACTGTGCTCTGGGAGCTGTGTACCTGTGTGGAGAGCCCTTGTGTATTGGGCAGTTCAGGGCCAGACTTTGCAAACTACTGACCAGCCACATAGCTGCAGGCACTGTGATGGGTCAGTGGCTGCAGGGCAGAGGGGGAGACTAAATGTACCTTGATATTGCTACTATTACCCATCAGGTGTCCCAAGCTCATAGTTGCCCCAATTAAGATGGTGACAAAGGTGTACCAAGATGGAGGTGGCTGCTTTCTGAGATGGGGCGTCCAGTAAGGCCAAGCCTGGTGGTGCAATTGGGTAACATATTCAGAGATGCAACTCTGTGACATTCAGTGTTGTGGCTAGTGGCTCTCTCTAGACCCTGTCCCATGTTCACAGGTGCAGGCTATTGTGGGTAGGGGACTATGGCAGTGGTTGCAGTGTCCCAAGATATAGATGACCATGGGAGCCCTACTTTGGTAGATGGGGGTTCACAAGTGAGTTGTGGCTAGAGGTCCAGTATGTGGGGAGTGCTCAGGTATCCGACATGGGCACTGATGCTGATGTTCCTGCTTGGGCACAGTGATTGGTGGTCCTGTGTGGGAGAGTGGCCAGGAGTCCTGTGCTAGCACTGAGGGCTGGGGACATGCACAGCCACAGTGGTTGGGATTCCTGCACAGGAGCACCTGTCAGGCATCCTCTAATAACTCACAGGAAAACCATATTCCCATAGCTTGAATCCCAGGTCATGGAGTCACAGAATGCAGCCTTCCTCTAGCCTGCCATCTTCACATTTCCATTTTGTATGATCATGAATACAATCTCCTTATAGTTAAATTATTGTTTCTATGCCTCAGGGCTATACTAACTACATAGGATATATTGGAATAATTTAATTCTTTCTCTATGTTCTAAAAGATTAAATAGAATAAAAAAGATCTATTCTTTGAAGAAATAAAATGCCTCATAGAAACAAAATAAATGAAATGTCTCATTTTTTCTTAGCTTGGTGTCTTTTAGAAAGAAATTTATTTTTACACTTAAAAATCTTTCTTTCAGCCAGGCAAGACACATGCCTATAATCCCAGCAACACAGAAGTCTGAGGCAGGAGTGTCAAGAGTTCAAACCCAGCCTCAGAAACTTATTGAGCAATTCAGGAAGACCCTGTCTTTAAAAAAATCTACAAAAGAGCTAGGTATGTTGCTCAGTGGTTAAACACCCATGGGCTATATCACTGGTACAAAAAATATGTATATATTTCTTTTAGGTTTTGGTTGTAGCTCAGTGGTAGAGTGTTTCCTTAAGCACATGTGAGGTACTTGGTTCTATCCTCTGCAGCACCACATAAAAAAATAAAGAAATAAAATGAATGTATTATGTCCAACTATAGCTAAAAATATATATTAAAAATCTTTCTTTCATGTGTTTTGTCTTTTTAGATATCTCATATTTCTTTGAGTTGCTTTTGGTAATTTATATTTTCCTAGAAAATTATCAATTTCATATATAGTTTCCTACATTTTATGCACATACATTTTTTTATTCCTTGGGTGTTTGAGATATTTTGTTTTATTCCTTTGTTTTCCTTTCCATTTGTTGTTTTTTTTAATTGGATTTTTTTCTATAGTGGAATTATTTATCTCCATTTTATGGTCTTAAATTTACTAGTCTATATTTCACAATTTATTTCTTGACTAAAATAAGGAAAATTTTGATGAGTATGAATTACTTAGTGGGATAATATCAAATTTGTCTTTGTTAATCAGATCAGTATAAAAAAAACTTGATTATTCAATACTTGAATTCATAAACAAAGGACAAAAGGCCTGATAAAACTGCATCCTAATTTTAGGTAAAGTATCCAAAAGCAAACAATCCTCTTTTTGATTGCACAATGTCTATGAATTACCTAGTGACACATGCCTGTAATCCCAGTGGCTCCAGAGGCTGAGGCAGGAGGATTGAAAGTTCAAAGCCAGCTTCAGCCAAAGTGAGGTTCTAAGCAACTCAGTGAGACCTTGTTTCTAAATAAAATACAAAATAGAACTGGAAATGTGGCTCAGTGGTTGAGTGCCCTTGAGTTCAATCCCTGGTACTCCCACCCCCCCCCCCCAAAAAAAAAGAGATTTGCCATCAATACTGTACTTTCTTATATTAAAAATAATCAACTATATTCTTTAAACATCTATATTGTTGGAAGTTATTTTCATATTTGCCAGAAAAGACTTGTGTTTAAAGTTACTAAATTCCTTCCATGTAGATATAATTGTGCCTAGTTTACAAAGGGAATTTCTTCTAAATATATATTGAGCATAACATAGAATACTTGTGTCCTATTTCCTTTCAAGACTTAGTTCCATGTGCTTTTCAAAAGGTAGAGAAGTAATAAAACACATAAATACCTTAGACTTTAATCATATACAAATGAAATTGACATTAGTTCAACTGAGTAGGAACTTGAGAAGATTGGTGTTAACTTTCTCAATGAAATCATTAAAATAGCTATTGCAGCAGTATTTTCTAGATTTCTTAAAATCTGGGGAAGAAGCAGACTATTAAATCTTTCAAAAAGTCCATTCTAACTTGACCTTATTTGAAGGGGATTTATTCTCAATATTTTAACTAATTCTGGAAGCATACTGAAGAGCATAATATTCAAATATATAAATTACTGCAGACTCTTTGAATTTCATTTGCTTAAGATGTCCATGACTGAGAATCTAATTCTTTGTGGAGTACAGACCCATACCAGTAATTTAAAAGAGTTAAAATTATTTTGTTTCAAAAATCTTGTTGGAGGGTGGATTGGACTTTTACTTGCAAGATTAAAATTGATAGAATTGTGTTTAAGTGCACCAAAGATTAGCAAATAAGCCAAAAAACCTGAAACAATGGATAATAAGAAACAGACATTTAGAAAATTTACTGAGACAACAAATTACATCAAAACTTTATTTTTACACTAATATTTTACAAAATTTTATGCAGAAAACTCCATGTCAAAATGACTTGAGTACTTGCAAAACTGCAGATTCCTGGAAACTATCCCAGATTTAAGGAACTAGAATATGCAGGGGTGAGTTCAGAGAACATGTAGTTTTACAGATTTATTAGTTGATTCATATTAGAATTATTATTAGCAGTAAAGTAACCCAGTTTTTATAAATCATTTTTGTCCTTGGTAAACTTTCCCCTTGCTTGTATTTCCTAATAATTTGTCAACCTTTGATGATATTATTCAAGAAATAAAATTATATTGAATCAGCCACAGTGTTAGGCACTAGGGATAAAACATAATTAAGTTATAAACCCTGTCCTTAAGGAGTGTAGCCTTGTTATAGAGCAATTAATGAAAACAGTCACTTTTAATAAAATAAGGTTTTTTTTATTATGATAAAATGTACCCTTTGGGCTATGAACAGGTCAAGCAGGGTATCCTAACCTAGCTTAGGGTGTGGATATATGACAGTTACCCAGAGAGAATTATTTGACCTTATTCATAAAGAAAGGAAACAATTAAGGCAGGCTAAATTTGGGGCAATGGCATTCAAGGCAGAGGAAATATTGTATGCAAAACAATAATGGGTGAATATAAAGATCACCTTTGTTCATATGTTCAGAAAGTGAAGGGCTTTACCCTAAATGACATAGGTCAAATTCGTATGTTCAGTCAAAGATTGGTAAGCAAAAAATAATTCTGAAGTCATTCTTAAGGGCAGGAATATAGAACAGTTTTATACTAGAAAGACCTATTAGGAGAGCTTACAATAAACCAAATGAAATACAGACCAGTGGAATAGTACAGAGGCCAAAAATGAATATAGATATCTCTAGGCAACTAAACTTTGGCAAGTATACCAAGAATATACAATGGAGAAATAATGAGAAAATGATAGCTATTTAAAAAGTGGTGTGGGAAAACTAGATATTTGTATGCATAGGAATAAAATTGACCATCATATCAGACTATGGATAAAAATTATCTGAAATCAATTTAAAAAACTAATTCAAAGACTGAAATCATAAAACCACTAGAAGAAACAGAGAAAAGTTTCCTGATATTTGTCTAGGCAATAAATTATTGCCTTCTGTCATGAATAATGAATTATTCTTAATTTAAGTTGTTCTTGTCAGGTGTTCCGGACACAATGGTAAAAAAAATATCTAACACAATGGCAATGGACCAAAATAGACATTTCTCAAAAGAGCAAATGACCAATAGATAATATAAAAAAATCATTAGCCTCACTAATAACCAGAGGAATCCAAATAAAAACCACTACAATGAAATATCATGTCCATCCTATTAGAAGGGTTATTATAAAAATCAGAATAGATAACAAGTTTGGGGAATGATATGGAGAAAAGGAAACCTTTTTCCACCATTAATAGGAATGAAGAGATTGGTATAGCCATTATGGAAAAGAGTTTGGTGGTTCCTCAAAAGATCAAAAATAGAATGACCTTTTGATTTAACAGTGTTACTTTTGGATAACTATTTCTATTTTAGATACCTTTTTTTTTTTGCTGCTGCAACCAAACTAACTGAAAATAAAAATTTTAGAGGAGAAAATGTTTATTTTGGGGCTGATGGTTTCAAAGATCTCAGTCCATATACAGCTGACTCCATTGGTTTGGGCCCAAGTTGTGACAAAACATCATGATGAAAGAGTGTGGTGAAGGAAAGCAGGTGAGTACATGACCATGAGGAAGCCAAAAGATGGTCTAAGTTCAGCACAAAAAATATACACCCCAAAGGCATACCCACAATGATCCATCTCATTTAGTCACACACTACCTGCCTTTATTAATAGTCCAGTTAATCCCTATGGGTGCATTAATGCACTTATTAGGTTAAAACTCTGATAGCTCAGTTATTTCCCCTGTAAACTTTGTTGCATTGTCCTATTCGTGAGCTTTTGAGGACACTGCATATCTAAACCATAGCAATCACAACAAAATTAAACCAGCATCTCAAAGAGATATGTGCACTCCTATGTTAATTTCAGCATTATTCATAATAATCAAGATATTGGAAGAACCTCAATAGATTAATGGACAAATAAAATGTGATATATAAACACACACACACACATACACAAACACAATGGTATATTATTCAACCTTAAAATGTAAAAAATTCTGTCATCTGTGATGACATAGATGAAAGTGAAGGGATTTACCCTAAATGACATAGGTCGAATTCAGAAAGACAAATGCTTGGTTTCATCTATTTGCAGAATTTAAACATTTCAAATTCATAAACAGGATAGAATGGTGGTTACCAGGGTTTAAGTACAGAAGGATATAGCAAGATGTTGGTCAAAGAGTATCAAGTTTTAGTCATTTAAATTAAATAAGTCCTGGAGGTCATAAGTACAAGAATATGGTTATGGTTAACAATATTGTACTGTAACTTGAAATTTTATGAGAAGATAAGTGTTAGTTTTTAGAGCTTTGATTACCACATAAAAAATTGTAAATATGTCCAGTAATGGATATTTTAATTAGCTTCATTGCGGTGGACATTTCACCATGCATAAACAAACATATTATAAATTTCTAAACACAAGTATACATATTTTGAAGTAAAATTTACCTCAATAGTTGGATAAAATATAATCCAGATCAAAGAGAAAGCAAAATAATACCTACACTGGCAATACAGTTTAACCCATAGTTAGAAGGGATTTACATCCATTTACACCCAGCTATTCTTCTTCTCAGACTATACCCAAAGGACTTAAAAACAGCATATTACAGGGACACAGACAGAATTTATAGCGGCACAATTCACAATAGCTAAACTATGTAGCCAACTTACATGTCCTTCAGTGGATGAATGGATAAAAAAAATGTGGCATTTATACACAATGGAATATTACTCAGCAAAAAAAAAAGAATAAGGTCATGGCATTTGCAGGGAAATGGATGGCATTAGAGAAGATTATGCTAAATGAATTATCCAATCCCCAAAAAACAAATGCCAAATGTTTTCTCTGATATAAGCAGGGTGACTCAAAATGGGGTTGGGAGGGAGAGCAAGGGAAGAAGATTACCTCTAGATAGGAAATAGGGGTGGGAGAGAAAGGGAGGGAGAAGAGGAATAGCAAGGATGGTGGAAGGAGACCTTCATCATTATACAAAATACATGTATGAAGATGTGAATTTGGTGTCAACATACCTTATATACAATCAGAGATATGATAAATTGTGGTATAATGTTGTATTAAGAATTGTAATGCAAAATAAATAAATTTAAAAAATAAAAAAGAAGAGCCCTGAAAGAAGGCAAATAGAAAAGGACTATAGGCTATGGTAAAACCAGGAACCTAATAACAATGTAGTTGCTAAAGGTATATTTATTTTAAGGGAAGTATTCCAGATAATAAATATATATGCATATTCGCTTGTTAAAAGTTCCAAAAATTATAGAAATATAGAAAAATGTTTAAATTTGTTTAAGCATGATTTGTAAAATACTGATCTACAAAATTATGTACAAACTTATATAAGGTAATCATTTATGCTAACATGATATTTGTTGTTGTCCCACTACCTTTTTCTCAGGTTTACAATATTAAGTAGTATAGCCATTCTCAGTTTAGGGAAATTTGCCTGCAAGGGGACATTTGACAATGTCCGCAGACTTTTTTTTATGTCACAGTTGAGATAATATTATCTAGATATGAAATATAGATTTTAAAAATACAGTGTATATGAAAAAGAATATTTCAGAAATAAGATATAGCTATATATCTCATTATTTTTTATAGTTAGATATACATATACACACATACAGATTTTTATTAAGATTTACACTTGTGTTTTGTAATAGTTTTATCATTTTAATTTTTGCATACATGTCTTTCAACCATTATTAGTTTATTTACTCACTCATTAGGAAAACTCATATAGAACTATAATTAGGAGTGGTAAAATTTAGACCTATAGAATGTTAGGGATATACATCCCTTCTAAATATATATGTATAAAATTAAAATGATAAAACTATTAGAAAACACAAAAAAAATCTTAATGACCTCGGGTTAATGAATTATTTCCTAGATAGGACACCATAAACAAAGGCAACAAAAGCAAATTTGACAAATTTGACTTGCTCAAAAGTAAAAACTTATGTGCATCAAAGGATACTATCAGAAAAATGAAAAGACATTGCAAAAATAAGGTTCTGTTATCCAGCATATACATAAAAACCTTAAAATACATTAATGAAAAATAACTATCAATTTGACAAATGGCCAAAGGATTCACATGGACATTTTTCTCAAGAATACATACAAATAGCGATAAGCACATGTAAGTTGTTCAACATCATTAGTCCTCAAGAAATGAAGAATCAAAACCACACAAATATACTACTTCAGAACTACTAGGATAAGTATAAAAATAAAAGTAAAATATGTTTGTTTGTATACGTATATGTAACTATAAAAACATAATGTATTTTTATATATGTGTATACAATTTTGTTCATATGCATAGCCATCTACCTACCAATTTACTCTTAATATTGGTTGCAGTTACTTGGATTTTCAAGAAAATAAAATTTCAAGTACTGTTTTGCCTACCTTACTAGATATTTTTCTTTCTTCTTTCTTTTTTTTTTTTTTTTTTTTTTTTTTTTTTGGTTCTCTTTGGGTTTCATACACACTGTGCTTACTATATCTCTGAAATGGAATTTTGAAAACAGTAAAAAATAGGTTTTAATTGTTTGCCATTAATATAATCTCCTTGGACAATAGTCTGCTTTACTGGTAGCACTTGTCAGGTATCATCTTATCTTTGACTGAGTCTCAGTACCAAATGTACCACTTGAAAATTTACCATGTTGTTCACATAATAACTTATACCCCCACTTCTCCATGGATCAAAATTATTAAAAATGCAATAAAACTTTACCTTTACCCCTGAGGTAGAGAAAATCTGTTCAACTTATAGAAGCCAGGAAGCAGAGACAGAGTAAATGAGGAGTAAGGATAAAATGTACTACCCAAGGCATGCCCTAAGTAACCTATTTCCTCCAGTCATATCCCATCCATCTACAGTTACCACCAAGAAACCCATTCAAAATATAAAATGGTTTAATTAACTAAAGATTATATAGCTTTCATAATCTAATCATTTAATCTCTGATCATTACTGCATTTTTTATTACTTGAGCTTTTGGTGAGGTACCTCATATCCAAATGATAACATTCTATCTCTAAGTACCCAAAAGTTCACATCCATATCCAAAAGTCTCTAAAAGTCCTCATAGGCTTAACAGTTTAGCATTGTCAGAAAGTCTAAGTCTAAAATCTCCTCTAAGTCTCAAGGCAAACTCTTGGTTCTGGTCCTCTGTAAAAATCAAAAGAAAGTTACATATACCCAATATAAAATAGCACAGAGAAAATATTACCATTCCAAAAGGATAGAAAGGGGTATAGGAAAAAGTGCATGGGACATAACCAAGGTCAAAACCAAGCTGGGAAAACTTTAGGTCCTATAGCTCTATATCCAGCATCTGGGGCACATGGTAGTAAGATGGGATCTCCAAAGGTGCTGAGCAGCCCCACCCCTACAGCCTTGTTAGTTTCAGCAGGTGACCTCTCTCTTAGGCTATTGACAGTCATCAGTTTCCCTCAGCAGAGGTTCCTGTCATCTCTTAATTCTTAGGGTCTCCATTCCAGTTTCAGCTTTATTCTCCATCTTCACACATCACTATCAGGACCTAACTGCAAATGTTCCAATTCTTTTACAATTTGTTTGGCCTCCCAGGTATTCCTTTGAAATTTCTGTGGAAGCATCCATAATCCTAAAATTCTAGCATCTTGCATTCCTGAAGCACCAAGTAGATGATACCTATGTCTGCCCCCAACTCAAGCACTAGCTGGATCCCTGTACCATGGATGTAGTGGTTTCTGAGTGTCTGGGTGACTAAGCAAAATGAAGTAAATAAAAGGGGGATATTACTATGTGACCCTGTACTAGAAGAATACTCTCATGGTCTCTGAAAAGAGTTTTTACTTTGCACACTTGAGCCTGCCATGGGTGTGGTCTTGCTGATTCCAAAGATGTCCTCAAGCATATTTCTTATTGTCTGTTTTCAAAGTACTTAGCTTCTTTTTAGTTATAGCAACCTCTTTAGCAACTACCTCCATTGGTCCTAGTTTTATTCAGGTTTTCCTGGGAAAACTACAAGATTTTAAAATCTTTCTTCTTTCCTAAAGTTCCTGATTATCACAGTAAAACTGGACAAAAGCTGCAATGCCCATTCCACTGCCTAAATGCTATGTTGTCTTAAAATTTCTCCTACCAGATTAATTAGTCCATCATCTTTAAATTCAACCTCACTTAAAATTGCAAGACATGGAAAAATGTAGATAAGTCTTTGCCAGAATGTAACCATTAATGGCCTCTAGTCTAAATCCCTACAGAGTCCTCATTGCCTTCTGAAATTTTATGAAGATAATAATTATTGTGCACATTTCTATTGGCATTTTGGTCTTCTGAGTATCCACCAGAATCATTCATACAGCTCCCTTTACAAAATTCTAGGACTTCTCCATCCTGCATCTCTAAACTTTTTCAATTTTCTCCTGCAAACCAGTTGTAAAGGCTTCTGAATCACATGTTCAAATATTATCATTGCAACCGCATGACATCTAGTACCAATTTCTGTGTTAGTCAGCTGTTAGTCTATTTGACCAAAATACCTAACAAGAACAATGCAGAGAAGGAAAAAACAAGTTTACTGTGAGTTCATTGTTTCACAGGTTTAGTGAATCCTCAGTCCACTCCATTGCTCTGGATTTGAAGTGAGGCAGAACATCATGGCAGAAGGCTGCGGTAAAAGAGAGGTGCTCAAATCTTGACAGCCAGATGTGGAGGGAGGGAAGAGTGGGGGCAAGGATGAGATGTAATCCCCAAGGGCATGTCCTCAGTGTCCTACTTTTTATAGTCATTACTCACCTACTTGAAGTTACCCCCAGTAATCCATTCAAATAATTAATCCATCAAATAGTTAATTTATTCTTGAGTTTGCTGCTCTCATATTCTATTCATTTCACTTACGACCATTTCAGCATTGTCTAATATAAGCTTTTCATGGTACACCTCATATATATACCTACACATGCCTACACACATGAATATTAGATTCATTGGTTCCTCAAGACATAAAAATTTCATAAAACTGTTGAGCACATGGTATCTGAGTTCACCCAAAATAATGAAAGAATGGTAGAGCACAACCAAAATGCAAATTGCAGTGTTTATGAAATAATATGTTTTATACCCCCATTTCTCCTATATTTTATTGGTTACACAGACCAACCCTGAAAAGGTATACATGCTACACAATACTGTAAATAACAATAGATGGGGGGCACAGAAAGTGACATTGTTGCCTGGCTGTTATCAAGCTCTAACCTGCCACAGTCTGGCTGGGCACAATCAGGAGCCACTTGTCAAAAGAAACTAACTTTATTTTTAGAACCACACACGCCAAACAAAACAGCCTCTCAGGAAAAACCCTCAGAGCCTCAACTGCCACCACCGGCTTTCCACAAGCCTCTCTCTCCCCCCAAGCTTCTCCCCACCTCCCACAATCCTCCTGCTCTTGAGGCCGATTGGCTGGGTCACGTGGGCGGAGCCAAAAAAGTCCCCCAATGAGCAGCTCCGTGGTCTGAAAGGGCAGGGAAACAGTCCAATGAGCATCACCGCAGAGGAGCCAATCAGCTAGATGTTGCTGGGGCCGAGAAGCCAATCAGCTAGATGTTGCTGGGGCCGCTGTGAGCCAATCATCAGCCGGCAGCTGGAAGTTTGCTGGCAGCTGGAAGTTTGCTGGGGCCCCTTCGGCTGTGGCTCTCAACATCTCCCCCACTCTGTTTAAACAACAAGCATGTGGCTTAGGGACCGTGTCTGTTAGGCAGTCCAATTCAACATATGGTCCTTACCCGTCATCGGATGAACTGACCTCTAGGCGTCAGCCTCCTGTCTTAGGTTGGTACCACTGCAATTGGATCATACCCGTCACTGACTACCGGTCCAGCATACAGCTATACTTGTGGATAGGCCTTTGCACCAGTGGGGGGGGGGGGTGAGGTTCTTTGCCTCACCTCTGTTGGCCCCCAAATTTTAGACCATCACTAGTAGAGGAGGATGCAAAATGCCATGACATAAAGCCAATTGAGGGCTCCTTTGAAAAATTGTACCACCGGTGACATCATCAGCAAAAATACCCCAACACTACCACAAGTCGCTGCACCAACAGATAGTTCACAATGCATACAGGTGAGCTCACAATGTGTCCAGGCAAGTTCTGCAAGCAGTTCAGTGATGGCTATTGTAGAAGCTGTAGATTGGTTTTATCTTTGACTTCACCAGCACTGGGATGAAGATAGGAATTCTGGCAATAATGGCTAAAGAAAAAATTATGTAACATTACAGAAGGCACTAAAAGAAAACAATTTTCTTAACAATTTACATTGTCTTCACCGGCACTGGGATGAAGATAGGAATTCTGGCAATAATGCCTTCAATATTCCCATATCCCATTGTTCCCAATGATTTAAATGGCATCAAACAAGTTCCTTAACATGTTATCAATTTCCTCATGTGTAAGCAGGCAAGATGATAGAATCTGTTAGAAAGGGTTGTTAGACTTAAGTTAATTAAAGGGCTTGAGGAATGCTGGATACAGAGTAGTAATCAATAAAATGTTAATTATCCTTTTAGGCTTATTACTTTGAATTTTCCAATTAAGTGACGGTAGACCAGAATTACTGCTTGTTAAAAGTAGTGCAGGATGTTCACTGCAGAAAACCAAAAAATCAGGGGCAAACACCTCCTAGTCATTGACTTACATTCCCCAAAATCTTCTGGTACTTCAGCATTACAGTGTTGAAGGGATACCTTTTTCTAGTCACAAATTCCCTCTTTGGGTTAGTAGTTAAGGCTGAGTGGGAGTGTATGAGCTTCAGTATGATTTCAATGTTGTACTGATAAAGTAGAATTTTCTTATCCATCTTAGACTACAGAATTTTAAGAGGACACTATCCAGTTTAAAACCATTTGATTAAAATACCATTTAAAAAAAATGCTGCTGTGTCTAAAAGTGTGTAATGAGTAGGTGGGACAACTCTCTTAAAAAGATGAGTTTCTGAAATAGTGGCTTTCTAATATTGTTGGTTGGACTGAAAATTACTACTACGTTTTGAGCAAACTATCACTATTTTACACTTATCTATTCCCTTTGTCACAATAATTTTACATCTAAAAAATTTGCGGTGCTGGACATGGAAGTTTGCTGGGGCCCCTTCGGCTGTGGCTCTCAACACTAACCTCTATGTTATCTTTTTGATTCAGATTTCCCCATTATTAGAAGAGGGATAGTTTCCAATTTCTCTTACATCATTATTTATGAATCAGTTCACAGGTGCTTGCTATATTTTCAACTCCGTTTCCCATTTTATACCTTTTATGCAGTATAATTGAGAATTAGTGAAGTGTATTAAAATGAAGTCAGACTCAGTTTTTAAACACTCTCATGCTAAAAGTCTGATTCTAACATAAATTAGCTTTGCAATTATTAACATTCTGTTAAAGTTTGATACTAAGTTTCTATTTATTTAGCCTTTAACATGGGTATAATAGTACCTCTTAATGATTATTTCAAAGATTAAATATTAATTCATATAAAAGACCAAGAAGAGTGCCAGGTAAATAAAAATTTTTCAGTGAATCTGAGCTCACATTCTTCTATATATCCCATGGTTTGTGGACTCGATGCTTTTTCAGGTCTTATTCTTGAAAAATAAACTTTGCCTTTGTTACATATGTTCACAACATAGCCAGTCTTCAATGTTAAGTTAAAATTTTATTCTCTGACCAGGCACAGTGACACACTCTCATGATCAGCAGCTTGGGAGGCTGAGGCAAGAGGATTGCAAATTTAAAGACAGCCTCAAAAACTTAGCACAGCCCTAATAAACTTAGCAAGACACAAGACCCTGTCTCTAAATAAAAATATAAAAAGGGCTGGGGATGTGGCTCAGTGGTTAAGTGCCCCTGGGTTCCATTCCTGTTACAAAAAAAAATTCTTCTCTGTTTTATAATACTGAACAGGTGACTGCCTTTTTTCCTCTACATACATCTATATGTTTATTATGGCATATACAGCATTTACTACTACATATTATGACTACATGTATGCATATCTAATTATCTAGCTAGTGTGTAATATCTTCTAGAGTGCACTCTTTGTTCAGTTCACTTTTATCTCTCATAGTACCTATGTACCTAGTATGTATTTAATTAGAAACTCAACAAATCCTCCATTGACAAAGATAAATGTCAACAAACAAACCCAAATTCTTCTGAATAATCTCTACTATCATTTTTGGTTGTCTGTTTGATTAATGAAGACAAAATATGATATATGAAGATAAAAATACTGACTTCAAAATTATCCTATTGACCCTTTCCTGTCATCTTCTCCAAGGGTTCTGCTAATTCCAACTGTTAAAAACATGTGTGCTTCTCAGAAGAACATACGCTAACACACTCTTTTCCAAGCAGAATTTGGATTATAGAATTTACTCTCTCCATACTTTTTCTGATATTCATAACCATGATACTGTAATTTATCTCCAGAATTGCATAACAGACTTTACTTTGCTTATTTTATTAAGATACCAATGCATTTACACCTATGTGTGACATCTTTACTATACATATTTAGATATCGTGAATTCTTAGGAAAAGGCTGGTAAATCATTTCATTTTGAGAGCTAACACCTGCATTTTCTATTTTGTTTCTTGCATAGAAATATCTTCTCATGGTACTTAACAGGACTTTTTTTTTTTAATTGCCTGCTTTGTTGTCAGCTCACACTCTTTATTCTTTGATTACATGCAATGGGGAAGTTCTTCAAAGAGAAAACATTTAAATAAGTCTCCAGTGGAGTAAAGTCTTAAGAAGGTACAGGTAAACTTAGGCTGAAGCTATAAAAAAAAAGATTTACCAATATGAAACAAAAAGAAAATATACAGAAGTCAATTTTGGGGAAGCCAAAGATCTTTCCGAATTTCTTAAATGAGGTCTTCATTGTGTGGAATCATTGCTTTAATTAATTTAAATCCAAATATATAAAATGGTGGAAGAATTAAGAATTTGATGGATTTGTTTTGCAGTAGGAAATAATTAGGAAGAGAAGGGTGGAAAGATCATACTTTATTAACATCTTTAAGATTTAAATTAAGCAACTTGAAGATAATATTCTCCTGGATGCTGTTAAAATTTTATTGTGCACATTTGCTTATGAAGACATGACACCATCCTCTTCATAGTTCAAACAAATTTGTTTGCCTAAGCAACAGGCATTGTCCTTCCTTCTTGTTTGATAAAAGAGCCATAAGTTTGGTCAAACATAGAGAAACAATAAGTTCAAGGAAGGTGAACTTATTACTTGTTGATGAATCATGTTTGATCTAAGTCAAACAGAAAAATCATGTCCCCCTCTACAAGTAGTTTGTTGTGACCAATAGGACACAATGATAAGTATTCTCCCAAATGAATGAGTTTCATAAGAAAAATGGAAATACAAGAGAGCATTTTTTACTGTCTTCTTTCTGTTTTTGAATGTATTTGTGTAAGAATAATGTACTTGAACTTCTGTGACAAACTATTAACAATGAGAAAAAATAGCAAAGACTCACCATAGAAGATAGGAGAATAAGTAAGAGAGCTTATATCCTCAGTGGCATAATTCAGATGTTGCACCAATCTCAGATGGTCAACTTCTGTACTTTCATAAATTGACAAATAAAAATTGTATATATTTATGGTATATATCATGAGATTTTAAAATTTGTATATTTTGTGGAATGACTAAATTGAACTAATTAACTATACATTACCTCACATACTTATCCTTTTAATATGTTGAGAATACTTAGAAACTAATTTCTCAGCAATTTAGAAGCATACAAACCATTTTTATTAACTATCATCACTGTTGGACTTCTTGAAATGGAAAATAATAATAATTTCGAACTGTTAAATCTCAGTAAAATATTTGGATAAATTCAGCTAAAACCAAGAAACAGTTTGAATCTTTTAGAGACATTTTTGTCCTACTTCTTCTCTGTATATTTCTATACAAAATTTTAGTAATTAGTAATATCAATGCTTTATAAAATCAACATTTATTTAAATTAATATGTATTAGAAGCAATTTATTAAACATTTTTGTGTTTCAATTTTTTCAGGATTTATTTTTCTACTTCATGAAGTTCATTCTTTATTTTTATTTCAGTGATTTGTTAATGAAAAATTCTCACTTTTTACTAGAAAAAATGAATGATACTTTGTATATGATTAAATGCTATATTGCCAATTATTTTCTAGTATTTGAAGGTACTATTCTATTGTCATTTGCCTAGAATGGCTGATACTGAGAGTTGACTATATAATTGCCATTTTTTTTCTTTTTAAAATCGGTTCTTTTTAGTTATATATGACAATAGAATATGCTATCAAGCAATTATAAAAACATGAAATATAATTTGTTCTGATTCTATCCCCATTATTTCCTGCTCTCTCCTCCCTCCCCCTCTACACTACTGATCTTTCTGCTATTTACTTAGAGGGTTTTGTTGTTGTTGTTTGTTTGTTTTTTAGTGTCTTGTGGATGCACATGATGGTGAGATTTACTGTGGCCTATTCATATGTGTGTGTAGGAAGTTCATTCCATTGTTCTTTCCTTATCTCATCCATCCTCCCTTCCTTTCATTCCCCTTTGTCTACTCCATTGATCTTCCTTCTCTTGTTTTTTATCTCCCTCCCTTATTGTGGATTAGCTTCCACAGACCAGAGAAAATATTTGACCTTTGACTTTTGGGATCTGCTTATTTCACTTAGCATAATAGCCTCAGATCCATCCATTTATGAGCAAATGTCATAAAGTCATTCTTTTTTATGGTTCAGTAATATTCCATTGTGTGTATATACTACATTTTCTTTATCCTTTCATCTGTTGAAGGGCACCTTGGTTGGTTTCATAGCTTAGCTATTGTGAATTGAGCCGCTCTAAACATTGATGTGGCTGTGTCACTGTGGTATGCTGATTTGAAGACCTTATCTAAGAATTTGTGTTTTAAGACTATCTCTTACACTTAATATTCTCTAATTTCCCTTTAGTATATTCTTGATGTAGAAGCTTGATTTTGATCTGGCATAAAGATTGTCTTGTATCTTCAATCTGACAATTAATGCTTTCTAATTGTGGAAGAAATTCAACAATGATATCCTTAAACATTCACAATATTTGAATCCCTAATAAACAGATGTCAGACATTCTTCTTGTTTTCTAGAACCATTACATCTCTACTTCATAGCTGTTCTCACTTTATTAATTTTTAAATTTTTTTCTAGGAAATTTGTTTGGCACGTTTTTAATCTTTTATTTGTCCCTTCATCTGCTGGTAATCTTTAAAAAAAAAAAAAAAAAAACTGTTCTGTGCTGTAAAATTCCTTGAAATAATTGAACCTTAGAAATTATTTTCATTGTGATATTGTTATATTTTAATAATTTGCCTCTCTGCCTCCCCCTCTCTTTCTGCTTCCTTCCATTTTTCTTTTATCAAATTATTTCTAAATGTATTAATAGCTTATTTCATGCATTATTGTATTAAACATGATTATTTCTCTATTTCTATACAATAATCATATTATTTAAGGTTTTCTAAGTTTTATTTTTCTCCTTGTTTTAACTGCTGACTCTTATTTCCTTATATCACTTGGGATTTTTGGTGTGCATTTTATTAGTATTATTTAGTCTTTCTTTGGTAAACCCTGTGAGTCCCAGTGTGACTCTGTATGCCTTCGGCAAAGTTTTGTTTTTATTCTGCCTACATAAACATTGAACATTGAAAAGTAATTATGTTAATTTATCAGCTTCATAGTTCCACAATACATAACACAGGAAAAATTCAAACTCAAAATTAACATGCAGGCAGGCCCAAAGTATGCAAAATCTCAAGGAGAAATTGTTTGTACCCCTAGTTCACACTGTTATAGAACATCCTCCAATTTGCCTTTGAATATAAGTAGATTTTGTGTTATTTTTTCATAATTAAATTCCATTTATAATTCTTTGAGGATTCCATAACTATGTCACATCTTCAGAAAAACCAATGTTAGAATTTTCTACAATTACTAGCTCATTACAATATGAATACTTAAAAAGGAAGAAAGAGCTGTCAAATAGGATTGTATATGTAGAAATGTAAAAATAGTATATATATATATATATATATATATATATATATATATATATATATATATACACACATATATATATAAATAATTAAGAATATGTCAGGATGTATGGCTAATATTAAAATATCCATTTTCTTTCTATACATTAAAACTACATTATTAGGCAATATAAAGATTCAACAAAATCTGCAAAATACCAATTAAACTATCATACATTTATATACTGAAACATAATACAGCTTTGAAAAACAATTAATAATATTTTTATAGAGAGCTATAACGTGGTTCACAAGGTATACCCTAATTTAAAAAAATGAAACTAGAGAAATCCTATATATACCACACTTTCAGTTAATGAATAAAACAGGCATAGGAATATACATTATTAATATGAATATATTCTCAATAGATGGATAAACAAAAATTTTAAGTACCTGAAAAAGAAGAAAGACGGTAAACAGAACATAGATAGAAAATATACTTCTCGCGTTGTAACTTACTTTGCACATTTGATTTTGTAAGGTGTATATGTTTATTTTTTTATTTTTTTTTTAATTTTTATTGTTGGTTGTTCAAAACATTACATAGTTCTTGACAAATCATATTTCACACTTTGATTCAAGTGGGTTATGAACTCCCATTTTTACCCCGGATACAGATTGCAGCATCACATCGGTTACACATCCACTGATTTACATATTGCTATACTAGTGTCTGTTGTGTTCTGCTGCCTTTCCTATCCTCTACTATCCCCCCTCCCCTCCCCTCCCCTCCCATCTTCTCTCTCTACCCCATCTACTGTAATTCATTTCTCCCCCTTGTTTTTTTTCCCCTTTCCCCTCACTTCCTCTTGTATGTAATTTTGTATAGCCATGAGGGTCTCCTTCCATTTCCATGCAATTTCTCTTCTCTTTCCTTTTCCATCCCACCTCTCATCCCTGTTTAATGTTAATCTTCTTCTCATGCTCTTCGACCCTACTCTGTTCTTAGTTACTCTCCTTATATCAAAGAAGACATTTGGCATTTGTTTTTTAGGGATTGGCTAGCTTCACTTAGCATAATCTGCTCTAATGCCATCCATTTCCCTGCAAATTCTATGATTTTGTCATTTTTTAATGCAGAGTAATACTCCATTGTGTATAAATGCCACATTTTTTTTTTATCCATTTGTCTATTGAAGGGCATCTAGGTTGGTTCCACAGTCTTGCTATTGTGAATTGTGCTGCTATGAACATCGATGTAGCAGTGTCCCTGTAGCATGCTCTTTTTAGGTCTTTAGGGAATAGACCAAGAAGGGGAATAGCTGGGTCAAATGGTGGTTCCATTCCCAGCTTTCCAAGAAATCTCCATACTGCTTTCCAAATTGGCTGCACCAATTTGCAGTCCCACCAGCAATGTACAAGTGTACCCTTTTCCCCACATCCTCACCAGCACTTCTTGTTGTTTGACTTCATAATGGCTGCCAATCTTACTGGAGTGAGATGGTATCTTAGGGTGGTTTTGATTTGCATTTCTCTGACTTCTAGACATGGTGAGCATTTTTTCATGTACTTATTGATTGATTGTATGTCCTCCTCTGAGAAGTGTCTGTTCAGATCCTTGGCCCATTTGTTGATTGGGTTATTCGTTTTCTTATTGTTTAATTTTTTGAGTTCTTTGTATACTCTGGATATTAGGGCTCTATCTGAAGTGTGAGGAGTAAAGATTTGTTCCCAGGATGTAGGCTCTCTATTTACCTCTCTTATTGTTTCTTTTGCTGAGAAAAAACTTTTTCGTTTGAGTAAGTCCCATGTGTTGATTCTAGTTATTAACTCTTGTGCTATGGGTGTCCTATTGAGGAATTTGGAGCCCGACCCCACAGTATGTAGATAGTAGCCAACTTTTTCTTGTATCAGATGCCGTGTCTCTGATTTGATATCAAGCTCCTAGATCCATTTTGAGTTAACTTTTGTGCATGGCGAGAGAAAGGGATTCAGTTTCATTTTGTTGCATATGGATTTCCAGTTTTCCCAGCACCATTTGTTGAAGATGCTATCTTTCCTCCATTTCATGCTTTTAGCCCCTTTATCAAATATAAGATAGTTGTAGTTTTGTGGATTGGTTTCTGTGTCCTCTATTCTGTACCATTGGTCCACCCGCCTGTTTTGGTACCAGTACTATGCTGTTTTTGTTACTATTGTTCTGTAGTATAGTTTGAGGTCTGGTATCGCTATACTGCCTGATTCACACTTGCTGCTTAGAGTTGTTTTTGCTATTCTGGGTCTTTTATTTTTCCATATGAATTTCATAATTGCTTTCTCTATTTCTACAAGAAATGCCGTTGGGATTTTGATTGGCATTGCATTAAACCTATAGAGAACTTTGGGTAGTATCGCCAATTTGATGATGTTAGTTCTGCCTATCCACCACTTCTGTTCAACATAGTTCTCGAAACACTAGCCAGAGCAATTAGACAGACGAAAGAAATTAAAGGCATAAAAATAGGAAAAGAAGAACTTAAATTATCACTATTTGCAGGTGACATGATTCTATACCTAGCAGACCCAAAGGGTCTACAAAGAAACTATTAGAGCTAATAAATGAATTCAGCAAAGTGGCAGGATATAAAATCAACATGCATAAATCAAAGGCATTCCTGTATATCAGTGACAAATCCTCTGAAATGGAAATGAGGACAACCACTCCATTTACAATATCCTCAAAAAAAAATAATAAAATACTTGGGAATCAACCTAACAAAAGAGTTGAAAGATTTATACAATGAAAACTACAGAACCCTAAATAGAGAAATAGAAGAAGATCTTAGAAGATGGTGTATATGTTTAAATAATTATGAAAAAAACTGTATATCAAGACAGAGAAAGAGAAATAATAATTCTCAAAACTAGAGCAAGAAGAGAATTCTAATTTGTACTGAGTCAATGACTCAACTATACCCAACATGTATTTAATCTAACAATAAAAAGAGTCAATAATTTTAAATGTTTTATTATGATATTTTAGCAATAATTTTGATATTGATGTTGGTATTAAAAGTCTGTATGTATGCATATACCTGTGTATAAATTCATATATATGCACACACATACACATATATATGCACACATACATCAATATATATATATATATATATATATATATATATATATATATAAATATTAAACAATAATGCTTTTGAAGTATATATTTTTTGAGTCAATGAAAATATTGGCTCTTCTTTTGAATTCAAAGCTCAGTTATCACTATCATAATTCAAGTGCCTCATGTTGTCTTTCGAGGACGTAGAGAAGAAAAGTAGAAACTTGAACAGAGGGAAGCTTGTATTCCAGTAAAGAGACCAGATATTGTCAATGCTCTAAAGCACGATAACCTTGAGAAAAGTCCATCAGGGTTCCTGGTGGGAGGAGCACAACACCCAGTAGCACCAGCCCACTTGTGGCAGCAGAATGCCTAACCACATACAGGCCTGCTCTCTTCTCCAAATCCTAGAGACAGTCTGAAAGCAGGAGCTTCTTCACTCTGCAAAGCTTATTTTACCCATCATTGCAATAAAATTTTACTTTTCATGTTAGTTCTGGTTTTGTGTATAATATAGAATAAAGAAAATGCCATTGATGTACACTGGCATAAAGTGCCATTGATTGAAAAACCAGTTTTGGTGGCTTGAAGGAAAGAAGGTACAAAGGTATGATTTACACTGTTACATGAAAAACTTATGATCTTATATTTTATTTGGAAAAATCAATATAAAATCCTAGAGTAGTATGTCTTTGAAAACATCTATTTAGTAGAAATTCACTGATGAGGTCTAGAAAAAAATGTTGAATCACAGTGAAAAAAGAGTATACATGGCACCAGATAGTGTTCTTTAAATATTTCAACTGACAGATGCAGAAATCCTTGAATGAATGACTATTTCAAGGGGCAAGAAATGGAATAGATGAGCCTGACACATATCATATCAGAAATCAAAGAAGCTCACAAAGACTAATCAAATTTTATAAAAGGAATTAGAAACCAACTTGAATGAGATATCACCAGCTTATGAATGGATAATTTTATCATCAGTATGGATAATCCTGACTGCAATTGATTCCAAGAGAACAAATTCATAAAAATTAGGTTTGAAATTATTTTACATTAAAATTCATGTTTGAAATTATATACATTCTCATTATTGATAACATTTTGTATGTACTAGAGAAGTGACACATTCTGACAACTGAAAAATAAAAGCAAATATTCAAGAATATGCCCTAATTTTTCTTATTTATACTTTTATTTTTTAATATAATTTTCTTATTTATAATTTCTTAATTATAATTGAAAGTTTTATGAGAATTGCTTTGTGCCAGCAGCCTGATGACAGTGCATGTACTCACATGAATTACGTAGGCTAGCATTAACTGCTGCAGGCCTAGGCTTTAGGAACATGGGAAGGTGACAATTCTTTTAAGGAGTGGCTAGAGGCCATTTCCCATCCACCACCCTATCCTCAGTGCGGCTATCACAAGGTAATTTTTCATTTCCCTGGGTTCTGCCTTATCATTTCTCTCATTAGGACAGAGATTCAGGGTATAAAACTCATTCACTGCAGCATAAAACTGACTCCTAAGCAAAAGATGAATACCTTCACTTGTATTGTCATCTGGCTACTTTCGTTTCAGTGCTGTCCCATGGCAAATAGGCTGTGGGGAGCAGATACCATTGCTGATATTTCTACTAATCTATGTAAGTAAATAGAGTATCTGAATCTATACAGATTCACTGGCCAATTCTATTCACCTGGTCAGTAAGGGTCACCAAGTAGATGTGTGGAGAAGTTTCTTTCTGTAAATACTATTCTAGACCATGAATGTATAAAGAAAAATGAGAATATCAACAGCATACAACACTTAATGAACTAATAAATCTAGGTATTGATCATTAATGGCAGCTAACCTCACAATAAAGAAGGAACCAAAGATTATCTCCTTTGTTATAGAATTACAAAGCACTATCTATAAAATAGTCTTGTTAAAAAAAGTAAAGTATTTGAAACCATTGAAATTCTTTCTTTTCATGATGCTCAATTTTTTAACCTGTGTTTTGCTTCAAAATAATATACTTGGATGAAAGAAATTAAAAATTTCAGATTTAAAATATGACCTTGAATTGATAATTTTTCAAGTTGAGTGATTGAGTGATAGTATATAGGTGTCATATTATTATATCTTCCATTTTTTATGGTTCAAATATTTCTATGTAATAAGAAAATATTTAAAGGATGTGGGAATAAGCAAATACATATAAATGCATATATATATATATATATATATATATATATATATATATATATATACTGAAATATATATTAACTCAGCACCTGTGGACAGAATATTATAAAATTTCACTATACAATATTAAAGCTTGCCAAATTTAAGGAGGAAGATAATATACATTGGAAGATTCAAAATTTTAAAGTTGTTGCCTCTACCTAAATGAATCTTTAATTTTAATTATCTCCAATGAAAACTTTATCTGGTATTTTTTTTTTGGTGGTGCTGGGGATTGAACCCAGGGCCTTGTGCATGCTAGGCAAGCACTCTACCAAATGAGCTATATCCCCAGCCCCATAATCTAAACTTCATATGGAAATTTAAAGGGAAAAGTAGAACCATGACAATTTTTAAAAAAGAAAAAAAGTAGGAGAATTTCCCTATTCATATTTAGTTTAAAAGTATTAAGACAGCATGGTAAGGGTAGACATGTTGACTGATGCAAGTAAATAAAAGGCCCAGCAAAAGAGTATCATATACCTATGTGTTGGTTAGCGTTTTGTCAGTGACCAAAATACTTGACAAAAACAACTTACAGGAATAAAGATTTAATTTGCCTCACAGTTTCTGAGTATTCAGCCCATGGCTGAACACATACTCATCTGGGCCTGAAATGAGACAGAATACTATGGAACAAAGGCATCATGGAGGAAAGCTGTGGAGGAGGAGGGAAAGGAAGAGGAGGAGTAGGAGAAAAAAATAATGGAGCTAGAGAAAAGATAGACTTTTCTTGGTCACATTTCCCAGTGACCAACTTTCTCAAAAACACAACAGTAATTTATTCTTTCACATGTCTCGAATCTAGAAATACAAAATCCGGCTGTCAGCAGAACCATGCTCATCTCTAAAGGCTATAGGAGAGGCTCTTTTCTTGCTGCTTCCAGCTTATTCAAGTCTCAGGAATTCATGGATTCTGAAAACATCATTCCAATCTTTTTGCCTCTCCATCTTTACATAGCTTTCTTCCTTTGATCTGTGTCTGTGTCCTTATTTCTTTTTACTTATAAGAATACCAGTAATATTGGCTTAGGATCCACCCAACTCAAGTATATGCTCATCTCAACTGCTTACTTTAACAATGACCCAATTTTTTAATAAGATCTCATTCTGAGGTTAGGGCTTCAATGCATTTTTTGGGAGAGGAACACAAACTCAAAGTGCTTCACAAATATCTGTTGAAAAAATACTTGAGTAAATTATTGAAAATGTAAAGGGCACAAACAACTAATATGCATAATATTTATAGATAAAATCTGTATCTTATTTACGGGAAAAATCTGTATATTACTTATGTATAAAAATTGTTCAAAGAAATGAACACAAAATGATTATTAACACAAAATTAGTAAAATGTTTCTCTCTCAGATAGGATGAAGCAGGACAGGGGTGACTGGAGTTTTTAAAACTTAAACAACTATATATACATATTCCTTGAAAGTAATAAAATATACATCCATTGCTGTGTGATTTATTTAATAATATAAAATAAATAAAAATATGGGGAGTAGAGAAAAATGTACTGAGAAAATAAAGAGAATCTATTCTTTGTCAATTCTGACTGGGCCATACACTTACACTTAAGCTCAGATTAAAACAAACAGCTAAACAACAAAACTTTCAGCTTTCTTCTTTCTCCTTCCAAGGAGATAGACATTTTAAGCCCCCTCTGGACTGACCAGGTAGTCTAAGAAAGGGAGACATGGAAAATCAGGGAATATCATTTTGGTTTCACAGGAAAAGAATTTCTTCCCTCCCTGCCCTCTATTTCCTTCTTCCTCTTGTTCTTTTTCTCTTGCTTTCTTCTTTCCTTCCTTCCCTCTATTTATCCATACATAACAGCACAAATGACTTAGTAATAGCAAGAGATAACTTTACTATTTTTATGAACAAAGGGGATAGTTGAATTAATGTGGACATGTGGATATCAATTTAAATCTGACTACTGTAAGACAAAAATCTGACATTATGAATTAAGTAATAAATGCACTAAAATATCTCACTTAATATGTCAGAAGTTGCATAGTTCCAGGTTAGTATAGTGCTTATAAGGCCTCAGGTTATAAGGCATGAGCATTTCATACATATATTGACTTTCCCTCAAGATTGTAAGATAGCTCTCATGGCTTCCTTTAAAAAAAAAATATTTGTTCTACTTAGTGGTACTTAGCAGCAGAATGCATTTCAATTCATAATACACCAATGGAAAGCAACATTTCAATTCTCTGGTTGTATATGGTGTAGAGATGCACCATTCAGGCAATCATACATGTACCTAGGGTAATAATGTTCATCTCACTCCACCATCTTTCCTTCCCCACAACCCCTCCCCACATTCACCTTTGTTCAATCCAAAGATCCTCCATTCTAATATAACATTTTCTCTGAAAAGAATTAGGAGAAATATTGACTATATTATGATATTGGCACACATTGCCCAAGTGGCAGTCATAGGAAGCATTCTACATCAGAGTAGGCAGAACCACACAAGAAACAATTATTCCACCATTAATACTAATAATGTTTCTACTGAGGATGAATAAAAATTTACCCCCTGGGGCTAGGGAAAAGACACTTGACTAAAATAGTGTTTTCTCTCAGCAACAAAGAAAGGAGATAGCTGGAGAATACAGAAATATAGTGATTACAAGAGCCCAGGCCAATATTTTATTTATTTAACAACTCAATGTGTTAATTACTTTAATAAGTCATTTATAATTTTAATATGTTATTTTATTGCCAAAGAAAACCTGCAAGAAAATTTATTAACCCTACTCTATGGGTGAGAAGACTGATACTTAATCTACATTCATATAGGTAACAAGGGGTATCATACAGTTTCAGACTCAATATTCCAGAAACTTCACTTTTGTATCAGAAAAAAAAATATGAGATTTCCATGCTTATGTAGCATATACAGTGTAACAAACATCTCTGACTTTCCTTTATCAAGTTGATAAGTGACCAACATACAAAAATTCTTCATGTTCCATGGAATCTAGTCTCTCATTTATTCTTTCATGAATGATGATTATTTAATTTCTAGGAACATCCCCAAACAACTTATCACTGGCTTTAGAATGAATACCAATATCTAGTTCTGCTTTAGATAGCTCACATTTTCAATATCTAGTGTAAACATTGATATTTGGCAAAAAACAGTTGACAGAATTTTCCAAAGCCTCAGAATATAAAATATGTTATAATACTGTATATATCAGTAAATTAAATTTCTAGTTTGTCCTCGATCTTCAGAAAATACTTAGCAAAATAAACTAGCAAGCAAATAAATCACTTTGATTATAATAAATGGTAGTTCACTGAATATATTTCTGGCAGTAAATAGCTTCTAATATTGACTTTTGCAGGAGTAATTTAAGGGGAAAATATTCTCAGTAAATGTGGGGATGCCTGGCTGTGAACTGCTATTCCTCATGTATGCATATTATATTCCACTTTGATTTCTCCACCATGGAAATATGAATTTCCAATTTTAAGGCACTTAAACTGATATATTTATTATGAAATTATCCATTGTATAAATTATCTTCTACATCGTGCCTCATTGACTACATTTAAGATTGTAATTTTCTATAATGTAGATAGAATAAATGGCTCAGATGAGAAAAGTTACTGCTTTTATAGAATTACCCTGTTATGCCTAGTATTATAATGAGATGAACTTTGTTTCCATTTTCCACTGGAATTAAAATTTTCCCCATTAGGAATATTTTACACATAATGATATTAAGTTAATCATGGTATATGTCTTGATTATTACAGCATGAGCTTCAAAATCATGATGTTCTGCTCTAACTTCCAACCTTGTTATAGTACCTGTGCAACACTGAGCAAATGGTTCAACATTTCTGGGATTCAATTCCTTCTTCAAAATACAAATATTGTTCCGGTTATTTTAGAGTTCTTTGTGTCTTAAGAGAAGCAAATGTAATATCTGGTACATCACATACATTCCATAAGTGATTATTTGTTATGGTTAGCATGTGGATTGTCCCCCTAAATGCTCATGTGTTAAGCAATGCAGGAATATTCAGATGTGAAATGAGTAGATTATGAGATCTACAACTGCACCCTTGATGGATCAATTACTTGAATGGATTACTGCGTTATAACTGTAGGCAGGTGAGGCATTGCTAGAGGAAGTTCATCACTGAAGGTGCCTTTGAGGATGATACTTTGACCCTGATATCTCACCTACTGTCTACTTACTAACTGCCATAAGCTGAGAAGTTTTCCTTCTTCACACCTTCTGCTATGATATTCCACTATCACCTTGGTTCCAGAGCAAGGGAGTTGGCCAACCATGGACTGGAATTCTGAAATTGTGAGTCAAAATAAGCTTTTCCTCCTCTATGTAGTTCTTGTCAGATATTTTAGTCACAATGTTACAAAGCTAACACAGTAATAATAACCAAATTTTAATATCATCACCATATGCTTGTTCAGAGTACAGTAGTTTTTATTGCCTTGGTGCAATGCATGACCTCAATTAACCACATTAACACCCAACTAGATGTGGTGGTCAAGTAATTTACCCAAGAGTAAAGGTGCATGAGGATCAGCAACAAGTGGGGATGGTGAGGTGGAGATAAATTTAAAATCATGAATAGAATCCATATGATTTAATGATTCACTTGAAGAGTAGGGCAGCATAAGTAGTTAAGGACTCTGCCTGAATTGTGAGGTGTTATTTATTCAGTAATTAGGGTGCCATTGATTAGGAAAGAAATTCTCAAAAAATGAGCAAGTTTAAAGAAACAGAAAGATATATTTTCAGTTTGGGTATCTGTCAAACATTGAAAATTTGAACATCGATTGACTAAAGAATCTGGGGGTAGAGAATTTTAGGAAAAATCCAGGAAATAGTCATTATTATTATAGTTGTAACAGCTGACACAAGTGGTATACAGGAGATGAATCTTAAAAAGTATAAAGGGTAAGGAAGAGGACCAAAAAAAGCAAAGATCTTCACGACTATATATCTAACTTGTCATTTAACAGACACACACCATTTTTATGTTTGTGTTCCATCTATAATGCATTACATTTTGTTCTGTGAGACAGTGTACATACTATTCCTTCTACCTCATGTGTACTTCCTACCTTCTCAACTACCCACTGCTGTTAATATTTAGCTACTTTATTTTCATTTTTCCAGTAGAATTGAATTCCTTGGATAAATTTTATTTCAGTGTGACTTGTAACTTACTAGAAGAAACGGTTGGGACACAGACACACATGAAGAAAGATGAGGTGAAGTCACAAGGAGAAAATAGCCATCTACAAGACAAAGAAAGAGTCCTCATGAAAAACCAACTCTACTGACACATTGATCTTAGGTTCCTTGCCTCTAGAACTGTGAGGAAATAGTTTCCTATTATTTAATTCATCCATTCTGTGATATTTTAGATTAGTAATATGAATTGTAATTGCTCTATATAACTAAAATGAATGTATTGTTCTATTGCTAGAGAACATAAATATTTAATGAACATGGGGAAAGAATGGGTAAAGAAAATGTGGTATACACATAAAATGGAATATTCTTCAGGTGTGACATGGAGGATGTTATTATACGTGAAATAAGCCAGTCACAGAACAAAAACTGCGAGATTCCATTTTTATGAGGTATCTATAATTATCAAATTCATAGTGTTAACAATGTGGTATTGTGTACTTTATTTATAATTTAAGAGCATAGATTTCATCTTAAGTTTTATTATTATAAGAACAAAAAACTCACAAAATCACAAAGGGACACAAGAAAATGAACAAGGACATTGATTTTGTCTATTTTTACTTTTTATTTATTTTTTGTTTCTGATTCACACATAAATAACAATGTGATATTTTTTTGTTTGCTTGTTTGTTTTCGTACTGTAGGTTGAACCGAATAAGCCACATGCCCAGTCTTTGTCATATTTTGAGACTGGTCTCACCAAGTTGCCAAGGGCCTTGTTTGTTGAGGCTGGCCTTGAACTTGAGATCCTCCTGCCTCAGCCTCCTGAGCCACTAGGATTACTGGTGTGTGCCTGGCTGCAATGTGATGCCCTTTCTAATAAATCTATAAAGATGACCTGACACAAATGTGATGCCCCTAGGGCTATGGATGTTTTGCTGTACTTCAGACAAATAACCATAGAACTCTGATACAGCAGATTTTTGAACTCATGAGGTACATATTTTGATTACCAATGATATGATTTTACCCTTGATTACCCTTACTCCTCCCCAAGATTCAGCAGTGAAAGCCATACAGTTGTGGCCATTATGTCGAAGCCTTTAAAATTTAAATTTGATCCGTGACATATTGTATATTGATCACAGTATGAGGTGAATATCTAATCTCTCTGCTTTGAGACAAATTGGGGGTGGAATTCTGTTGTGACTTTGAGCAAGGATAAAAGAAGTATGTACTTTAATTTTTAATACTTCAATTTTATATTTACATTTTTGTATCTCATTTGCTTCTTAATGGCAGACTCTCATAATGGAACAAAGGTAGAATTTTATATACAGTTGCTCAACGAAACTCCCAGATTTCGAACTACAGTTGCCAGATAAACATAGGACTCTCAATTAAATTTGAATTACAAATAAACAGGGAACAGTGATTTGTTTGTTTATTTAGTATATGCCCCAAATATTGTATAGGACATATTTATATTTAATAATTTCATTTATCTGAAATTCAAATTTAACTTTTTTATTTTTTATTTACTAAATCTGGTACGTTCAACTCTGATCTCTATATTCTGAAAAATGTTAAACCCTGAGGGAAACCATTTTTTCATCTTTCTGGGTAGTTTTGGTCCTAGTAGTCTCATTTGACTCTGCATCTCCATGTTAATCTCTAGGTGCCCCTTCAATGGAGAACCCTAGAGCTACATAATACCTAGTTCAGCCTCCTTAACATAACACTCCACAAGAAAAGTACTTGGGGCTGGGGATGTGGCTCAAGTGGTAGCGCGCTCGCCTGGCATGCGTGCGGCCCGGGTTCCATCCTCAGCACCACATACAAACAAAGATGTTGTGTCTGCCGAAAACTAAAAATAAATATTAAAAAATTCTCTCTCTCTCTCTCTCTCTCTCTCTCTCTCTCTCTCTCTTAAAAAAAAGAAAAGCAGGTACTCTAGTTGATATTCTCTGCTCATCAGTATATGAACTTTAAATCGAAGAAGAATCTATATACCCCAGGAAATCTATACACCCAGTAAGTGAAGAAATTCTGTAGCTAAGATGACTAACTTATTTATTAAAAATGATTGTACTTCCAGGCACGGTGACCCAGTCCTGTAATCCCAGTGGCTCAGGAGGTTGACACAGGAGGATTGCAGTTCAAAGCCAGCCCCAGCAAAAGCAAGGTTCTAAACAACTCAGTGAGACCCCGTCTCTAAATAAAATACAAAATAGGGCTGGGGATGTGGCTCAGTGGTTGAGTGCCCCTAAGTTCAATTCTCAGTACCTCCCCCCAAATTTTTTTTTAATATGGCTATACTGAAATTCTGCACAGAAGATCTAGTGTACTATATGCTTATGTCCAACAAGAAGATGTCTAAGATACTATTTAAGAATTTTGTTTTTGACAATAGGGATAGAAAGACAAATAAGTTATAGTTTCTACACTTCAGAACAGTGGACACTGGTAAAGATTACAAATAAATCAGATAAGCTTGTCATATTTTGTAATTCAGTCAACACACACATATGGAATGTCTACTATGTGGTGGGCACGGTTATCAGTGGTGAGAATGCAGCAATGGTCAAAACACAAAAATTTGTCTTCATAGACAGGTGAGAAACACAACATAGGTGATAACTGTATTGGTAAAAAAAAAAACTAAGCAGGGGAGTAGGATATGGGATGCCACAGGGTGGGCACATTGCAATTTCAATTTGAGTATTGAGAGAAGACCTCGCTAAGAAGACGGCATTTGAGTAAAGACTTAAAGATATTGAATCATACAAATATCTGGGAGGAAGACACTTCAGAAAAACAAAGGCCCAAATATATAAGTATGCTCACCATGTTCAAGAATAGTCTTGAGGCCAGCGTGGTTAAAACAGTCACAGTGAGAAGAAGACAGATGTTAACTTGAAGCCCTCCACCCCATTTACTCTCTATTTTACTCTTATTTTTTTTTTCACTAAATCTTATCATCTAATATGCTTTTAATTTTACTTGTTTATTGGTAGAATGAGAGGATGTAGATTTTAATAGTGATGATGGCCCTTATAAGCACTTTGCTTTTTACTTTGAGTAAAATGGGAACCACTTGTAGGGGTTTTACATTATTTATTTATTTTAAATTTATATATGACAGTGGAATGCATTACAATTCTTATTACACATATAAAGCACAATTTTTCATATCTCTGTTTGTTTATAATATATATTCACACCAATTCTTGTCTTCATACCTGTACTTTGGATAATAATGATCATCACATTCAACCATCATTAATAACCCCATGGCCCCTCCCTTCCCCTCCCACACCTCTTCCCTATCTAGAATTTGTCTATTCCTCCCATGGTCTCTCTCCCTTCCCCACTATGAGTCAGTCTCCTTATATCAGAGAAAACTTATGGCATTTGTTTTTTTTGGGATTGGCTAACTTCACTTAGCATTATCTTCTCTAACACCATCTATTTCCCTGCAAATGCCATGATTTTATTCTCTCTTAATGCTGAGTAAAATTCAATTGTGTATATGCATCACATTTTCTTTATCCATTCATCTACTGAGGGGCATCTAGGTTGGTTCCTCAGTTTAACTATTGTGAATTGTGCTGCTATAAACAATGATGTGGCTGTGTCCCTGTAGTATGCTGTTTTTAAGTCCTTTGGGTATAGTCCAAGGAGAGGGATAGCTGGGTCAAAAGGTGGTTCCATTCCTAGATTTCCAAGGAATCTCCATACAGCTTTCCATATTTTCTGCACCAATTTTCAGTCCCACCAGCATTGTATGAGTGTACCTTTTCCCCCACAACCTCGCCAACACTTATTGTTGCTTGTCTTCATAGTAGCTGCCATTCTGACTGGAGTGAGATGAAATGTTAGAGTGGTTTTGATTTTCATTTGTCTAAACTCCCCATTTATAATAGCCTCAAAAATATAAAATACTTGGGAATCAACTTAAATAAAGAGGTGAAAGCTGTATATAATGAAAATTACAGAAACTTAAAGAAAGAAGTCAAAGAAAACCTTAGAAGATGGAAAGATCTACCTTGCTCTTGGATAGGAAGAATTAATATTATCAAAATGACCATACTTCCAAAAGCACTATACAGATTTAATGCAATTCCAATCAAAATCCCAATGACATTCCTCATATAAATAGAAAAAGCAATCATGAAATTTATCTGGAAAAATAAGAGACCACTTGTAGGGTTTTAGGCAGTGAAATCATTCATCATATTGTAATAGAATCATTCTATTTGCTAAGAATAGATGATGGGGGAAAAATAGGGTCAGGTTAGACCCTGAGATACCAGTAAGGAGGCTAGGAAAACAATTCCAGTGAATAGTGATGTTGGCTGGGACCAGGGTGATAATAATGGTCAGATATTTGATGTGTTTTAAAGGTAAATAACAAAAGGATTAGATGGAAGATTGGATGTGGAATATGAGAGAAAGGGCATAATATAAAATGACTCCCAGGGTAGGGATGTTGTTCAGTGGTAGAGTGTTTGCCTGTATGTGTAAGACCCTGTGCTCAGTCCAGTACCAAATTCACATGAGTGTGCATTCACACACACACACACACACAGAATAAAAACTCCAAAGTTTTTGATCCAAGCAATTTGTATTATAGGATTTAATATTACCCAAGATGGAAAAAGAATATCAGTAAAAGTCATTTGGAAAAAAATATCATGAATATACAAATGTATGTATCAGGTGGCCAGTTGGAATATAAAAAGGCTTCATATAGAGAAGTCTGATGTGGGAAGCCACTCCTAAGTTATTTAACACCTTCTCTCAGCTAGAGCCAAGGAGATTTTGGCCTGGCATTGGGATTTTGGTCTTGCATTGCATGCATTGTCATGGCCCCTCCCACTTAATGGATTGCACAATGCACATGATTTAAGTCTTCACTGAGCTAGGAAGACCGATCTCCTACCTCTTAAGTTGGGCATGACCCATTGGGAACTGGACAGCCCACCTCCCACCTTAATTGGCTAAGCGCATTCCATAGAAAGCCTTTGAAGTTTCCCCATAAATATAAAGCAAACAGAGCCTCTTAGGCTCTCTTCCTAGTGTGGAAGCTCAACCCTTGAAGTCGAAGAGCTGTCCTGTCCCTGTTCTTTAAAACTATTTTCTGTGTCATGTGATTTTTCACCATATTTCTCAGCCAGCCCACTCCATTCAGGGCAACCCAGCTTCCATCACCTGTGTGGACAGTGGGTGAAGATCTGAGTTGCATATATAAACTCAGGAGTGATCAGCCTATAGATGCTATTCAAAGCTGTGAGTGTTGGTGATGTTCCCTTTAGAGTGAGTATAGTTAGGACAAGAGTCAGGGAAGGTCCAAAGAATGAACTCTGGGACAATTTTATCATTAGAAAAACTAGGACAGAAAATGTTTTCAAGAATTTGGGGCCATCAACAACATCAAATGCTGTGGACAAGACCATAAAGGAGGACAAGAAAATAACAACTGGATTTAGCAATAGGGCGGTTAACCATGTCCTTGAAAAGAATAGTTTTGGTAGCAGGGCATTTATTAGAGCCTGACTGGTATTGTTTTTATGAAGAATGAGAATAGAGACATTAGGCAACACATAGAGGGTGATAGGAATCAAGGGAAAGTTCCTGATAAACATGCAAAATGAGGGGAAAATTTAAAAGAAAAATGAAAAAAAAACCACTTTGCATATTAACTAATATAGTCCTCCCCAAACCCAATGGAACAGATTCTGTTATTAATTCCAGTTAACATATGAGAATGATCATAGTATAGGGAAAGAGTGATTAATTTTGATCACAGAGATCAGAGATGTTTCACTTGAGAGTGAGAAGTTAGCAGGATGCAGGAATGAGATAAACTTCAATATACAGAAAAGAGGGGAAATAGTATTTCAGATTGTATGCATAGAATAAACTGGAAATAACTGGACATAACATGTTACATATTTGGATATGAACAAGTATTCAGCTAGTATATGAAAGGTACATACAGAAATATAACAAGTGATAAGATTGAAGGTACCAAGTACCATTGCTTCACATTAGAACCTAGAGAAGAAATCAATGTATTATAAAAATCATTACTCCTTTAATATGTAGATTAATTTTGATGACACAGTCATGGTTTCCAGGATTGACTTTACCCTTATTATGGTTTAGATACGAAATGTCCCTTTAAAGCTCATGTGTGAGATAAGGCAAGAAGGATTAGAGGTGAAATGATTGAGATAGGGGAGTCTTAACCTAATCAGTCTATTAATCCCCTGATAGGGATAAACTAAGTGGTAACTGTAGGCAGGTGGGGAATGGCTTCAGGAAGTAGGCCACTGGGAGAGTGTATTTGGGGTTTATATTTGGCTCCTGATGAGTGCTACTCTCTCTGCTTCCTGGTTGCCATATCCTGAGCTGCTTTCCTCCTCTACACCTTTCCACTATGATGTTCTGCCTCACCTCAGGCCCCAGAGCAATGAGGTTGGCTGTCTTACACTGAAAGCATAAATACCAAATGAATACATTTTTTTCCAAATAAACTTTTCCTTCGCTAATGTTTTTTTTTTTTTTTTTGTCAGGACTTTTGGTCAAAATAGCAAAAAAGCTCACTAAAACAACCCCTGACCCAGAAGGGCTTGATTTTATTTCTTAGGCTTAACCAATTGCAAGCACATCTCTGCCAGCCTGTTATCACATAGTACCCCATTTTTAGCTCCCCAGGTTATAAGGTTTTACTTTGTAACACCAATAACATTAACTAGTACCCTAAACAATAGAAACAAGATTTTTCTTAAGGATAAATGCATCAACATTGAACTTGGACAACAATTCTAGTTATCTCTAGAGATTACAGATGCTTATCAATCATCCTTTGTAATGCTATGTCATATAGCTTCCCATTAAACCAGGTGACAGCAACCATTGGATTTATTCTTGATTTTTGCTATCAGTTTCATTTATTAGTAGAAATACATGTCATATTGAGATTAGCAATTGTAATCTAGGTAAACTAAGAAAGTAACTGTACTTGTACATTAGTTTTTACTCCTATCACTCACATATCCACTGGAATAATTGCTACATAACCAAAAGCTCCTTTCCACGTTGATGGGTAATCCACCAGTATCTACTATCATATCACCATTGCCAACTTAGGGCCCACATTGTTTGCTTCTACAGGAAATATTTCAACATCCACAACTGCCACCAGACTTTCATTTGGTACTACAACTATAGCTGGTGCAAGTTGGTTTATTTGTGTAACTTTCAGTTTTGAGAAAAATAACCACAAATATCTGGAAGTATGTCTGCTGCTTCTTTTAATTTTTTTTTTAGTTGTAGATTGACATGATACCTTTATTTTATCTATTTATTTATTTTTTTATGAAGTGATGAAAATAGAACCCAGTGCCTCACACATGCTAGGCAGGTGGTCTACCACTGAGCCCCAACCCCAACCCCTCTATTGCTTCTAATGTAGCTTCAACTTCCTTCTGCAGCACAGATGCCAAACTGTGAATATTCCTATAGACTCTTTTAGTGAATTAATCAGAAATCAGTCTCATTACTCCGGGCTCTCCTCAGTATTCAGAGAAGTTGTATACAAAATAATGAGTCCCAAGTAGAAAACAAAGTAAGGACTGATATAGTTAAGCAAGGAAGGGAAAGGTTGGAAGCTCCATTGTAGAGCTCACATGCAAGATATGAAATGATGAAATTAATGAGGTAACAACTGTCACTGAGAGACAAACTTGCTAGTAATTACAGAAAGAGAAGAAGAAAGAGAAAAGTGTGGGTAAAATTATGTTTACTGAGGACCAACTGCATGCCAAGCCTTCAGTAAAACACATAATACTTTATAACAGGTTGAAAGGGGGAAAACAAGAGAAAATAAGTAACTTACCTAAAATTACATTCTTGGAAAGTAGTTGCTATGGAATGAATTGAGCACCCCTGACAAACTGATATGTTGAAGCACTAACCTCCAATTTGATTATAGAGTCACCTCTTGATATCCACTGAGAATTGGTTCCAGAATGCTTAGAGATGCCCAAATCCATAGATGTTCAAGTTCCTCATATAAAATGTCATAGTATTTACATAGAACCTACATACATCCTCCCCTACTTGAAATTATCTTTAAAATACTTATAATGCTTAATAAATACACATAGTTATTAACTATTTTTAATGAATAATTATAAGAAATGTCTGTAAATATTGAGTATAGACATATTTTTCTGAGGATTTTAATTCACATTTAATTAAATTTGTGAGTGTGGAACCCACAAATATGGAGGGTCAACTGTATTCAGAGGTGGGACCTTCATGCCATCCCTAAATTCAGATGAGTTCATGACAGTGGAGATACCACAATGGGATTAGTGCCCTTATAAGAAGAATATGAGATGTCAAACTGCACACATGAACATACTTTCCCCCTATACCATCTAGATACAAACCAGGAAGAAACGCTAACCTTAGCCCAACCAGGTGGTCACAATGACCTTGGACTTCTAGCTTCCAGAAAGTAATTTACTGTTATGTAATATGGCAATTTGTTATGGCAGCCTAAGAAGACTACTATAGTAAATGAACTGGAAATGTCAAGGTCAAGTTCATCTCATTACAAAGTAAATTTTCTTTCACTTACAGTTTTGATTTTCACTTCTAGGAGTTGAATGATTCTCAAGTACTACAAAAGAAGGCTTGAGCCCAGAACTAAGTTCATCATTTGCTTTTATCTTCATAAAGATCACATGAATATCAATTCTTCACCAAAATTTCTTAGACTTGGTCTTCTGATTAATCTTAAAGCTTTCCAGGTTTTCTTGAGTCATAACCATCTTCATAATGCCATGGATATGTATATTGATATCTAACCCCTTAACTCTCACATACCTTTTCTCCTTACATCCGTTTACTTTGCTAAATTTTGAGTGGAAAGCCTTCCACCACATGGTTCTATTTTTAACAGCCTAAATATGCTCTTCTCCTGTTCAGTCTTGAATACCTAAGCCTCAAAATATGCCATTAAATCATAACCCAGCTGAGTATGGTGGTGTACACCTGTAATCCCAGTGACTGGAAACTGAGGCATGAGGATTACAAGTTGGAGACCAACCTCAGCAACTTAGTGAGGCCCAAAGGACTTAGCGAGCTCTTGTCTCAAAAGAAAAGAAAATATAAAGATGGATGGGGATGTGGCTCAGGGTTTAAGAGCCCCTGGGTTCAATGCCTAATAAAAAAAAAAAAAAAGACTAAGTCATAACCCAAATGAGCTAAGCTATTTTCCTTCACTGGTTCATCTAATACCATTACTATTTTCATTTCTCCACGTCCCTGGGTCATATTCTGGTTATAGTTTTTTCTCATATCAGATATTAATTTGGAGTTGTTATAACTCACATCTCAGTCTGAGTGTCATGCTGGGTTTGCATATTGAAATGATATGCAGAGCTGGTAAAAATACCAATGCTAAATTCTTAACCCAGACAATATATAAACAAATACTTATGAATTCTACCTCGGCATCTACACTGCATTTTTTAAAACATCCCAATGACTTTCATTGTATAGAAAGGACCAGAAACATTGGTTCTCAGGCCTGGAATCATGAGATCATTGGCATAAAACCAAACTATTTGAGGGCTCTAAGAAATGGGTCTAAAAATTAGTGAATCACACACCAAAAAATGATACTGCTATTTTTAAATGGACAGATATTTTGGGGTAAATATAAATTTACCATGTTATTTGAATCAGGATATTTTTCTATCAAGTATTATCTTAACTAACTGATATTGAAAATACAATTACAATTATTGAGGGCCATGAATTTTGACATAAAAAAGGGATCCTGTCATTGTTAATGATGAATACCCGTTTGCTACCATGGTAGCATTTTCTAAATAGTTTGGCTCCAAATACATTTGGAAACAGTACATTTGTCATCCCACTATTAACTTTACAATACACAGTAACATATTAAAAACTCTGAGAAACTCTGCAATAAAAATAATCTGAACTTTAATCGGCATTTCCAAACTTATTTGAGCACAGAACATTTTCTCCATTCCCAAGAACACATAATAATGTCCCAAGAGACACTGTTTTCCCAAGATATTTCCATTTCTCATACTGGGATCACTACAGAAAGGAGCACATAATGAAACCCCAGATGCTTACTTTCACAAAGAGATTACTTTTGCAAGTAGTACAATTATCTGTAAAATGAATTACATACTTTCAAATGTGTTTTTCAAGGTTAAGGGAGACAAATTCTTGTTTTTATCTTTTACTTTTTAAAAATAAGATCCTATGACAATTACTATAATAACTAAACTTATTTAATGTGCCAAGTGCTATACTGAGCACTAGACATTACCCCCCAAAAAAACTAGGAAGATGTTACTGTTGTTATCATCTTTATTGTAAAGATGAGAAACTGAGCCAAATAGAGTATATGAAACTTGCTCAAGGTCATAAATGTAGTAAGTGACAGAGCTGTGTTTTAAATTCGAGTCTATAAATTCAAATCCTATTCTCTATGTATTTAGCTACAAACATACTGGGAAATTAGTCCACACATTTCTAGCTAAATAAGACAAATTTTTCAATGTAGTGACACAAATTTAACTCCAACACAACATGAAAATAGATGAAATGCTATTTATTGAAAGTTATTGATTGTACTTTACCTTATATATAAAGATGAAATCCCCTGAGCTATATTACTCAAATAAAAAGGAGGAAAAATATTTGGAACAGTCTTCTGGTCTGCAAATTTATATAAAATCATTGATGGCTGGATAGTTTGATTAAAGAAACTTTCTTTAACTTACAGGTAATCTGTATTTCCATTAAAACCCAGTCTAATAGTATATACAGAATTTATTTTATGTAGGAAGAGCAAGCAATATTAATATTTATATTATTTATGTATATTTATATTTATACTATTTATCAAGTGATTTTTTAAACTATTATTTACATTTTTAAGTGTTACATATTGAACCCAGCTTAATCACTAAGCAACATCCCCAGCCATTTATTTTATTATTTTTATTTTGAGACAGGGTCTTGCTAAGTTTCTTGGGGCCTGGCTAGGTTCCTGAGATTGGCATTGAACTTGTGATCCTCCTGCCTCAGCTTCCTGAGCCACTGGGATTGCAGGTATGCACCTGGCTTATGATTTACTCTTGATATATCAATATTGCCTTCTACTGATATTTTTAAAGTTAACTTGTTTTTACAGAAGGAAAAGTTGAAATTGTCAATTGTATTCTCACCAATTAACTTTTTTTTTTATAAATTGAGTAGTAATTTGAAAATAGTGTTATATTGTGAAGGGAAAACTCTGTTAGTGAAATGAGACATCAAAGATAACAAATCTATTTTCTCAATGATTTATCCTCAAATTGACAGCCATTGACTTTTGTTTCTGAATTCTTTCATCACCTGTGTGTTTCCACATCCATTTTATATATGGTAAGTATCTAACCCTCTATCAGTAAAATAGTTGATAGATATAAAATATTTAATTTGGATGAGAAACCAATTTTAAAAGCCAGGCAAATTTTAAGATATTTATTCTATAGTATATATTATTTGATCACTCTTATTTCTCTAGAATAGCACCATGAATCCGATGAATCTTAGTCTCAATTTTAACTAACGCAGCCTGAACATAAACATGTATGGTTACCTAATATACATTCTACATCAACTAAGGGGGTATCTTCCTCATTAGTTCAGGTTTTAGTAGAATCATCTGCAGATATTTGAAATAAACATGTTTTAGGGAGTTGCATTGATTATAGACAATGACCACATAATCGCCTAATAAAATATTAAAATACACTTATTACTTAGATATACTGGTCAAGACAGAAACTCAAAGACATTTGTTTCATGAACTTATGCTCAAATATAAACAGAATGACAAAGTAAATCATGAGCATAAGCATGAAGGCATATGTTCCTCATAGGATTATACAGAAGTACTTCCTTAGAGGAACAATTGACAGTTGGCATGATTTAAAATCACTATTGACAAAGAAAAATGTATAAAATATTTAGCTTATTTTCTTACATAAATGTGCATTTTTGAATACTGGTTCCATGTATATAACATAATAATCCAAATTCATGTATATAGTTTATTATAATTTATAAACATTTTGTAAGCTGCTCTGCCAAGGTTACTTCCATTGATAATATGTCATAAAATAAAGCATTTATAATCTCTTTTTGTAATATGTAAGTGTGTTTGTTAACTTAAGATCATGACACAAGACACAGACCAGAATCCTTAGTATATATTGATCTATATAAAATATTTTAGTTGTATACATGTGCATATATGTTCAAACATTTCTGGAAGCACTTATAAAATAATTTTAAGACAGATTAGAAATAGCATTGGAGAGTTGCATTACAAAGGAAATTTTAGATTCAAAAGTTCCTTAGGCCGTTTTGTATTTGTTATCATAGGCCTGATATCTTTTCCATACAGAAATGAATGTTTAATGAAAAATGATTCAAAATGAAGACTGGAGTGGTTCTTCCCTGGAAAACTTCAGTTTCCTCTTCCACTTTCTTCAGGTTGTTGCCTCTTCTCAGTAAGGCTTTCTTTGAAGATTTTATTTAAAATTACAACTGTCTCTATGAATGTTTCCATATTGCCAATTATCTACTCTTTTTTTTTTTTTACTTTTTACCAGAGCACTTATAACAATCTGAAAATTTTAGATTTTATTAATTTTACTTGTTTATTATCTCTTTCCTTTTCATACAAACAGAAACTCAGCAAGTTGGGTTAGAAACTTCTGTCTATTATATTCGTTCTGCATCTCTAATGCTTAAGACAATGACTGAGAAATCGTATGCGCTCAATAAATATTTGTTGAATGAATAAATGAATGAATGAAAGGTTATAATACATTGTATTAATTTTCTAGGTCTCCTATAACAAAATACCCCAAATTGAATGGCTCAAATAATAAAAATTTATTGCTTTACAGTTCTGGAGACTAGAAATTCAAAATCAACACATTGGCAGTGCTGGTTCCTTCTGAAGACTGTGAAGAAAGCATGTTTCTGGTCTCTCTCATTGTCTCTGTATGTGTCTTCCCTTGATCTTCACCCTATGTATATCTCTGGGCATAAATTCCCCCTTTATACAAAGACATGGGTCATGCCCCACTGGAATGCACTCACTTTACCTTGATTACCTTTGTAAAGACCCTATCTCCAAATAGGGCCATAGTCTAAGTTACTAGGTATTAAGACCTCAACATAAATTTTGAGGGTACACAAATCAACCAATGGCATTCATCCTTGTGTTAATAGGTTTTTATTTATGATTTTCTATGTTTTCTGTTTTAAACACAGAATATGCTTATATATTTGTAATCAGAATTCACCATAAAAGTTTATTTTCATTAAAGTAATGTAATCAAAGGTAAAATAAATAGATAAATAAATGGCACAAAAATTGTTAATGACTAAAGAAAAGAGTCTTCAAAGTTATGCTGTCCACAGCTCTACTCCTCAAGGACAATCAATTTTAAACTTTTTTAAAAAGCATTTTTGGTGGTTACCTCCATATTTCTAAATGTAAGGCATAAATTGGTATGTGTTGATGTATCTAGATATCATAAGCTTCTAATCATGATAAATGGAGATTTGGTACACCTTTATTCTCTACCTCCTCTTTTTATCCTTCCCAGTATAATCACAACACTTAAGTTATTATCTGTTACTTTTGTGATTTCAAATAATGATCTGGAAATTAGGTTTATTTTTTCCACCAAATAAACTTTGTCTTTAGCTGTTTTTATCCAACAATCACATCTGTTTTATTATCTAAAGCCAAAATGGAAGATACAAAAAGCAGTGTATTTCTGAAACCCCTCTACTTAAAACTGTATGATGTTTAGAATCATTCTGTAAATACTTATGATAGAAGGGATAATAGGTATGAAATATCAAGAGCATGTATGTTTAACCGCTAACCTTAGTATTGTTGAGACTGGTGTTAGTTGACTTTTCATCACAGTGACCACAACACCAGACAAGAACAACTTAGAGGAGGAAAAGTGCATTTTGGCTTATGGTTTTGGAGGTTCAGTCCATGGTCAGCTGTCTCCATTGTCTGGGTCTGAGGTGAAGCAGAGAATCATGATGGAAGAATTTGGTCAGTAAAGCTGCTTAGCTTAAGGTATGAGGGAAGCAGAGAGAAAACAAGGAGCTGGGAAAAAAAACATAAACACCAAAGTCATGCCCCCATTAACCTATTTCCTCCATCTGTACCCCATCTGCCTCATTACCACCCAGTATAATAGTTTGTTTTTAGTTATCAAGCTCTAAAATTAATAATTTATTAATAATTTATCCCTAAAAGGAATCAATCCACTGATTAAGTTATGACCCTCATAATCTAATTATTTTACCTCTGAATATTTTTGCATCATATAATATTAGCTTTTGGGGGGACATATTATATTTAAACCATAACAAGATTTCAGAATTATGTAGATGTTTTTTAGTGGGACCACTTTCTGCAGAGTAGATCTACCATTTTGATGTGCCATATGTTCTACTGCTGGACATTTTCAGACGTTTCTATTGTGTCATCTATGCCTTAGTCATTTGCATTTGGTCACATCCCTGGACAATACCAGCATTTTGCTGCAGTTTGGTGTGTTTTCTCTGTCATACCTGCTGCATGGTGGTCATTCTGAGGATCTCCTCTCCAATATTTTTTTTTTCTGTGTCCACTGTTGATTAAATATCATGTCTTATTTTTGTTTGACTTTTCGTGTATTAGAATATATTCCTAGTTTCTTCCTAAGAAAGAGTTCAGGAAAGGTGAATACACAATTCCTCCAATATCTGAATCTCACCATTAGGCCTTTATATTTCAATAATAGCATGGATGGATATAGAAACCAAAGTAGAGCTTGATATCCCCTCAAATATTTGAACTCAATGTCACCCTTGTGATAGCCTTCAGTGTTGCTTGGAAGAAGTCTTATAATAATTGCTGCATCTCCTTTGTGTGAACTCTCTGTTGTATCCTTTCAGTGTTTTCACTGTGTACCAAAATTTCATCATGAATCTTGATAGCTTTTGTTCTTTTGTTTGTTGGGTGTTCAATGAACCTTTTCAATTTGCAGAATTATGTCTGAACATTCTTTATATAATTTTGTATTTTTCTTATTTTCATTTCCTATGTTGTATCTTTCTAGAACTCCTATTATTTGATGTCAATGGACTGGACTGATTTTTATATTTTCCTTCCTTTTTAATATGCTTTTGTCTATTTGTCTTACCTTCTGGGAGATAGCTTTGGCATTATCTCCTATTCTTCTACTGAATTTGATTTTTCGAATATTTCAGGTGTCACATTTACAATGCTAACAATTTTTCTTTGTTCTACTCGTCTTTTGTAGCATTTTCTTATTTTATGGAAGAACATAATAAAACATGTTGTCTTCCATCATTGTATCTATGCCAAACAAATTCTAAATGATTCACCTATATTATTTCACTTAGTTATCACAAAAACTAAATGAGCTGGGCATGGTGATGCATGCCTGTTATTCTAGCAGCTCAGGAGTCTGAGGTAGGAACACTGCAAGTTCAAAGCCAGCTTCAGCAACTTAGCCCCTAAGCAAGAGAGAGAGAGAGAGAGAGAGAGAGAGAGAGAGAGAGAGAGAGAGAGAGATATTCAATTATTATCTCATTCTTAGAGATTTTATGGAAATAAAGGTTCAGAAAGTTAGAGCATCTTCCCAAGGTCACATAGCTCTTTAGCAATGGAGACAGTTTTCAAAACCAGGGCATGGTGTTCCATATGGTGTGTTCTTATCACTATACAACGTGTCATTTGGTACACTTGCACTATTTTGTTACTGACCTCCTCTTCTAGCCCTCTTTGTATGGTATTGAGAATGGAAGTCAATTGTAAAGCATTCATATTTTTCCCTCTTCCTATATCTTTTCTGGTGCCACTAAGTAGTAAGTGTTTCATAATTTCCATGGAGTACACAGACTCTTTCTCCTTGATGTCTCTTCTACAAGTTCCTTCTCCATCTGCTTTTATGCTGTTAACTGCCCACCTTCTGATGTTTCCTCTTTTGGAATCTTTATTCATGGTTAAAGGTACTTTGTAAAACTCTCTTACCATAATTTGAATGTGGAATCTACCACCTTAATTTGGAAGTCCACACTGAATGTTTCTTTTAACTCCATTATTTTCATTGAAAGCTGGTAAACTACATGATATCTTAAAGTCTGTGATTTGAACTATGATTCTGAGGAAATAAATTTATAGCTCATCTGATTATTTTTTACCTATAAAATGGTTTATAATGGGTAAGGGATTCAACTAGTTTTTAAAATATTGCTATTTTTTAAATATATAATTTTTAGTTGTAGGTGGAGATAATATATTTATTTTATTTTTATATGGTGCTGAGGATCAAACCAGTGCCTCACACATGCAAGGCAAGCACTACCACTAGTAGTACCACTCTACCACAGAGCCACAACCTCAGCCCTGCTATTTTTAATATTATAGCCTTTTCAACAATTACCTGAGAACATCATTAGACTTCTTAGGTATAATAACAATTGCATTATTCCTATTATATAAATACATAGAAATTAATTGTGGTTTAAAGAAGAAAAATCTTTTTTAAAACAAAATGTATCCATTTTTTCCTACTCAGAAATATGACTTGCTTTTTGTTGTTTTTATTGCTTGGTATATCTCTAAACTACATTTTAGGAAAGACATATGAAGAGGGAAAAAATGTGAATGCTTTACAACTGACTTCCATTCTCAATCCCATACAAAGAAGGCTAGAAGAGGAGGTCAGTAACAAAATAGTGCAAGTGTACCAAATGACAGTATGTATAGTGATAAGAACACAACTGTATGGAACACCATGCCCTGGTTTTCAAAACTACATTTTAGCAACAAAATATTACCTTATATCATTAGAGTGCTAGAAAAAAATAACAACATTAGTTATAAATAAAACAGATCAGTGTTTACATACACTTGAAAAGATAGCTGAAAAAGAAATATTTTGACAATTTGTCTAGTGATATCATTTTCCTCCTAAAGTTTAGGAAAATTATCAAGCCAGTTACTCACATTAAGATATTTAAAGTTGTTTTATGCTCTTCTACATGACCTTTTAACTTATTTGACAGTGATTCTGATTCTAAAACCAAATCATTTCTCAAAAGAAGATATACAAATGGCCAACAAATATACAAAAGAAATATTCAACATCACTAGCCATCAGAGAATGCAAATCAAAATTATATGAGATATCATCTCATCTCAAAATGGCTATTATCAAAATAATAACAATAAATGCTGGTGAGGATGTGGAGAGAAACTAGCTCTGACAACCTGTTAGAATGTAAATCACCACATCTATTTCAGATAATAGTATGGAGATTCATCTAAAAACTGAAAATAGCTAAGCTTGGTGACATACACCTGTAATACCAGCAACTGGGAAGGCAGAGGCAAGAGTATCACAAGTTAAAGGTTAATCTAAACAACTTAGTGAGATTCTGACTCTAAATAAAAAGGGCCTAGGATGTATTTCAATGATAAAGCACCCCTAGGTTCAATCCCTAGTACCCAATATCAATCAATCAAACAATAAAAATATAAAACCTGAAAATAGACGTGCCATATAATCTTGCTGTCTCACTTCTGGGTATATATACAAAGGAAATGAAATTGGCATGCCAAAATGATACCAATAACACCTATGCTTATCACAGCACTATTAACATTAATCCAAAAGGGAAAAAAACCTCTGTGTTCATCAACTGATAAATAGACAAAGAAAACTGGCATATTTACAGCAAAGAATACTCTTTGGCCATAAAAAGGAAGAAATCTTGTTATTTGTAATGTGGCTATCTAAAATTTTTATGTTTAATGAAACTGATTTTCAGAAAACAATAAGACAGACTAAACATATTTTTCAGTATAATTAAATCTATTATCTTCATAATTTAAAGTAAATTTCAATAGTGATCTCTTGTATCTATTTTCTGAGCAACATTGAACAATTAAACTATTTTTGGATAAGAAAAATTGCCTTTTACCCTCAATAAATGCTCTTTGAAATAGTCTGTTATAAGCTAGTCACTGAAAGATAAGTTCAGCATGATTTCTCTCATATGTAGAATGTAAAAAACATGATCTGGTGGACTGTTCTGAGGTAGGATGAATACACATAATATACTGTACATTTCAAAACTTAAATGATGAAATTTTGAAATGTTTTTATCACACAGAAATAATCAATGTTTGAAGAGACAGATATGCTTACCTGACTGAACATAACATAATGTACACATGTATCAAAACATCACATGGGGGCCTGGGGCTGGGGCTCAGTGGTAGCGTGCTTGCCTTGCACACATGAGGCACTAGGTTCGATCCTCAGCACCACATAAAGATGAATTAATAAAATAAAGATATTGTGCTCATCAAAAAAAAAATCCACATGGGACACCACAAATATATACAATTTAAAGGTCAAATAAGATAATATTAAAAATGTCTCATTTCTAGAATAAAATAATTAATCTAAAACCAGATTTCTCTTTTCATATCAATATAACTGTAGAAGCCGGGTTACACAGTGAAGAAGAAGGGATGCTAATCAGAAACAGAATTTAATGTAAACAAGAAATAAACTCTTCTGTTGAGCTACTGAGTTTGGGGTTTATCTGTTTCTGCACCATGGCCTATACTAATCTGATTAATGGACACTGTATTGGACCAATTCAGCATTTACAGCTCTATATAAGTACTTCAAAAATTGATACTTTAAATACTTAGTTAATATAATTTATGGAAAATATGGACACAGTTGTGAGGCATAATTATTTTCATTGAATGTTAGTCATTTAAAAGGAGGAAAATGATGCATATTATAAACAGGCAAATTTGTGTTTCTAAATTAATTTTTTTGAGAGAGTGAAGAAAATGTTTATAGCAAAAAACCAAAAAATTGTGAAACAGTATTACTATATTTCAACATTAACCTAAGTTCAATAATTATGTTTTCCAACATAGTAATTGTTGTTAAGCATTAAGAGATGCACTCCTGAGTCCAATACAGTGTCCATTGATCAGATTAATATAGGCCATGGTGCAGAAACAGATAAACTCCAAACTTCACTCTTATTCCATTAAAATGTTGGATATATAATCAAAATTATTGTGTAATTGTACAAGCATGATTTCACTGAGTTTTTCTTTAAATTTAAGGCAAAAACTGATTTTCAGAAAACTAAGTAAAACAAAACATTTTTTACAATAATAATTAAATCTATTTTTTTCATGATTTAAAGTAAATTTCAATAATTATCTTTTGCATCTATTTTATGACCAATATTGAACAACTAAACTATTTTTGGATAAGAGAAATTGCTTTTTACCTTCAATAAATGCTCTTTTTTCTAAACTCAAACACATTGAAATATATTCTGTTACCCCATGACAGATTGTATTAACCAAGCTCAAAATATCTGATTATTCTAATACTATTTCAACTCAACACCTTAATGAAGGAACTAAGTTTTGCTTTTATCATAAAAACAATTTTAAGTGTTGTGGTTTTACATTCCTGGTTATCTTTTCTGTTATAGTATTGGTTTCTTTGCATAGTTCTTCTCCTCTTTGTAAATATACATTTTTATGATAACTGGAAGGTCTCTTACTATGTGAAATACATATTTCTGCATAAAGAAATAATATATGCACCTGTGGTGTTCATTTTACATTCTATTATTATTTCTCAGATCTTAGAATCCCTATTTTAGCTTCCTTTGACTTAGCCTAAAGTATCTTAAAACCATTTTCCATCTTTATTTTTATTGTAATCATTCTGTCTCCATCTCTGATTGTTTTCTTAGTTCAATTTCACTTTATTTATTTATTTTTTAACTGTGCTTCCTTTCCAAAGTACTCACTGGTAAGTAACACAAATAACCCCTGGCATTTTGCCATCCAATACACGTCCATTTCTCTTATAAAATTTCTCCCTTGTGCTTCTGTGTTCATTTATTCATCCCATTCATATTCAATGAACATTTTAAGCTTCATTCACAAGGCACAGAGGTAAAATTAAACATCTTTATTACGACCTCACTCTTGGTAGCACACTAATTCTATTTGCATGGTTACTGCGATGCATAACTATGATTTCTTTAATGTGGCATGCATGATAATATATTTCCATCAGTGCTTCTCAAACTAGGCCATCTTAATTAATAGCTATTATACTCAGAAGTCATAGTTATGGAAAAATACTCCTTTTTCCAGTTTTCTGCAATCAACCCTTTCCCTGAACTTCTCTGGATCTCTACACTTTCACCTGAAATGTGTTTCAGTTGTTGTTATGGTTTGTACCTAGAATGTCCCTCAAAGTCTCATGTGATCAGAAGTAGGACTTTGGGGATTTATTTGATCAAGAGGTCTCTGAACTCATTACTAGACTAATCCATTAATGGCTGAATCATCTACTAGGTTGTGGGAACAAGTTGGAGGAAGTAGCTCACTGGAGGCATGTCCTAAAAGATTTATCTTCTCTCTGGCTACTTTCTATTCTTCTCTTTGCTTCCAAACTACCATGAGTGGAGCAGATTTCCTCTACCATGCCCTTCATTCATAATGTCCTTCCTCACCTCAGACCCAGAGCAGTGGAGTTTGCCAACCATGGACTCAGACCTTGAAACCCAGGAGTAAAAATAAACTTTTCCTCTTCTAAGTTGTTCTCAGTTATTTTGGTCACATTGATACAAAAGTAATGAACACAGGGGTCATCTGATTTATATGACTTATTACACCTTTACACATACTATCTCTACTAGCTGGCATTCCATTCTCTCACTTTTCATTTGAGTAATTTTCGCCATTTAATACTCAAGTACCACCTTTTATGGGCAACATTTCTTTCTTTTTTCTTCCTATGTCTGTGTCATGATCCCTTTGCATTCACTCTTGGTGCATCTTGCATCATTCTATCATAATGCTTATTATCACCTTGCACTATATTTTTCCCTTTATCTGTCTTACCCATTAGCCTATATGCTCTTTTGGAGTAGATACTGGGCCTTTATCACTTACCCCTAGAATCTAATCTAGTATTTGACTTATATGAATTACTAAAATATTAAATAATTGAATTCAGTTTATTATAAAGAATACTTTATTTAATTTAAAAATATAATACCATCACTATCCTCCCCCAAATGGTAGTGCATTATTTACTTCTTAGATTAAAATAATTAGACCACATTTTGTTTATTATTTTGATAAAAGCAGATAATAAATTTACACTCCACTTTAAGTGGAGTGTACATAATATAATACTACATTATTATAAACTATATGCACATTTTTGTAAAACTAATTTCTACAAAATAACTAATATTTCTGAAAATTTGTCTTAATAGAACTCTCCATTTACACCATCTCTCTTTTAGTGCCCATAACCATCATTCAACACTCTATTTCTATTATTTGACTATTTTAGTACATCACATAAGTAGAATCATGTGGTATTTGTCCTTATGTGACTGGCTTATTTCATTTAGCATAATATCCACCAATATCATTCATGTCATTGCATATAGCAGGGTTTACATCTTTTTGTAAGGTAGAATAATATTCCACTATATGTATATATGATGTTTTCTTTATCCATTCATTCATCAATGAAGATTTAGGTTGCTTCCACCTGTAGGCTACTGAAAATGATGCTGCAATGAACAAGGATGTGCAAATATTTCTTTGAGAAACTGTTTTAAAGATTTCAATATATGCACAGAAATGGGATTGTTGGGTCATATGGTAGTTACCTACCAACTATATCATTGTAAAATCCCACTGAGGCATGTTTTTTTCATATAAAATTATTTTTTCATAATTTTTAAAATTTATTTTAAATGATTAATAATTGTATATATTTACAGGGCACAATGTGGTGTTTTGATTTATGTATATGTTATCAAAATATTTAATCACAATAATTAACACTTATCACTTTATCAACATATCTTTATTTTAGATATTTATTTTTTAGTTGTAAGTGGACACAATATCTTTATTTTAATTTAATGTCATGCTGAGGATTGAACACAGTGCCTCAAATGTGCTAGTCCAGCACTCTACCCACTGAGCTACAACGCTAGCCCACAATGTATCTTTTATCTGTAACTGGTGAGAATGTATTCTTTACAAAAAATTTAAATACACAACACATTATTACCTGTAATAACCATGCAATGCATAGATTACTAAAACTTATTTCTCTACTCTGATACTTTTTATCCTTTTTACTGGTAACAACTCTGATTTTTCACCATATGGACTCTTGTCTTCTCCATTTGCTTATGTGTAGTTTCCTATTTCAACATTGATAATTTATATTGATCACAAAGACAAAAAACCTGAACAAGCCAATAAGAAATATTAAGATTGAATAATAATAAAGTTTACCAACATAAAAAAATCTCACACCTGGACGGCTTC